>NC_073746.1:185103733-185408914 GCF_029784135.1 Toxorhynchites rutilus septentrionalis
TTTATATGTTCAATTCACGTAAAAGATTGCCCTTAAATTCAAGATTTTCTTAGAAACAATCTCTGACTGACCCTCTTTTATTCTGTTGAGTCCTCTGTCACTCAGATGTCAATTTAAAACGCAGAAGCGAAGTTTTCAAAAACCATTATCAGATTGAATCGAACATTCATTCCGAGGTGCAAATACGAAATGAAAGTTTGAAGAAACGGACAAATTTCTCCCCAGAGCGCGAAAAAGTTGGGCATCGTGAGGCACTTCGTGTCCGCTGGATATAGTCGATCCAGCATTTACAACATCATCTTTTTTCGAGAGAATGGCGAAAGCGTCGAAAGGCGAAAGAAAGCCTGGCTCTGGCTGTCCAACACTGCTGCGCAATCGTAAAGTGCAGCAGAAACTGAAAAGAGAGACCGAGAGCAAGGTAGCTTCATCGTCCCGAACCATGGGCCGCGAGGTCGGAGCAACCGATCAAAATGTGAACAAGTACATGGCTAATATGAATTTTTTTATGCAAAAGTGTCAGTCTGGGCCGACCGTGTCTGAGCAGCAGGAATCATCCAGAAAGATCGGCTGAAGATAAACGTTATACCGAAGTCTGCCAACCCTCCCAAAGTGCCCAAGCTGCGACCGACACAAAATTGCTGGGTGAACCACAAACGGATGATCTACTCCAATAATTTTGTGATGAAACAGAGAAGCAGCTGATCGCCAAGGCTATGAAAGATCTGAAGAACATGCTTAAATTTATCTTTTCATCGATCATGGCTAAGGTTCCGGTCATGTACAGCGAGGCTGCTCGAATCATTTTTATGGCCTAATAAATGTAGCATTCCAGGAAAAATTGGTCGATGAAATAATCTTTTGTAGTTTTCGCCATCTGAAAGTCCATTTTTTTGAATGCACACGTTGAGCTCCGTGTCTGTCCCTAGGGACTGACGTTGAGCTTTTCGTTAGAAAAACGATAATCATTGAGACTGACAGTTACAAAATAAAGGAATATAAAAAAAAAATTATTTTCGATTTTTTACAATATGCGACTAGTTTCTTGTCGATTTTTTTTTATTTTCGTTTATACAATAAATATCTATAGGAGAGGGGACCGACATTGATATTGTCCAAATGCTTTCGATGCGAACTGAATGGAAAGCGTAGCATGAATAATTCGGGGCTCAACGTGTTAAATAGGACTAGGCATTTGAATATAAATATTGGGTCATTCATATTTCGAAGGTTCTTACGAACCTCCTAATAATATGGCTATTTTTTTCTAATGATATGACTTTTTTTCATAAGTATGATGAAAAAGCATTGTTTCTCGTTTATTTCTCTGATTACTGCCAACGTACCGACAGTCACTTTGGGCCTCGCAAGAAACACGACCGAATCGCGCTGGGCGACGAACGTGTGAAGTACCACTTCTTCGAAAGAAGGTCCGGGACAATGCATTTTGGTGAAATATAATGGAGGATACATTCAATTGATAGCTGCGAGCGTCCTTTTGTTTGCGAAATGAAACTCTCTAATAATGATAATGAATATAACCTATTTGTGTATTTTCAATCTTTAATGAAAGCTTATGTTTTCCAAATTAATGCGAAGTCACAGATATGCATCATAAAATGGAGAAATTACAGACTTGTGAGAGTGTATGGCTTCAGTAGTGAGACTGGCCATTTCAACTTTATTGTTGTGTCAGGCAAGAAACGTTTAAAAAACTAAAATTCCAGAGTTTCATAATTATAGAACCAGATTAAAAAAATCTCACTCCTTTACATAATTAACGCCAATTTAACATGAATCACGATACGTTTCTAAACCCTGTCTTACAAGCAGTATGAGTCATTTGAAGAGCTTAAACGAGCAGTATCCTCTGCGTAGAACGAGATACACACTACAGCGTGGCGCAGCTAAGTCATAACCACCCCGAATGTGTTATTTGAAGTGATTGAGAACTAAAGATGACCTACGAATTAGAAACTTATTGTAATTCATGTTATATTGGCTTTAATTTTGTAAAGGAGTGAGAGTTTTTCCATCTGGTTCTATAGTTATGAAACACTGGAATTTTAGTTTTTGAATGTTTCGCGCCTAAACACAACAATAAAGTTGAAGTGGCCAGTCTTATAGATGAAGATAGTTATTGTATTCTACACTATATATATATGGCTCAGTCGCATTTGTCTAACCTTTAGATACACACACGAAGTCATCAGTTATACGCGGATTTGGTCGACAATCCAAGATATTGCCAGTAGCTGGCTTGTCAACAAAACTTTTCTGAACCCAAACAATATTTGTTACCGTAAACCTGGGACAAATTGATCACAATTTTCCAGAAAAATGTAAATATTTCCGTAATGTTTTTCTTTTATTTATTTTCGATTATTTTCAAAAACAGTACAGGTACCAAGGTCACAAAACGTTATTAAATGGTTTGTTGAAAAATTCCCTTAAACGTTAAAAAAAATTTAGCGGAAAATTTCAAAACATTTGTGGTGAAACTGGCGTTTGAGGATACCAAATCTGATTTATTCCACCTAAAGGTGTAGTCGCGCCTTTCTCCTATATCGATCTAAAATTTGAGCTGTAGGTCCTTCGGAGGCCGTCCAGGTTATCCAAATGTGACCATAAACCCTTGAAGTGGTAACCAATGAGCTAGTATTGGCAAACCATGAAAATTCGATATGTCGCATGATGGGATTTGTTTTCCAAAAACGTTTATTAATCAGACTCAATTACTTATTATCTAACGTTTACAGAGTCAAATTTCACCCTAAAATATAACTTATTTTCTATATACTTAAGACTGACAATTTAATGATAACTAAATCTAACACTAGATTTATTGGACAGGATTAGGATGGAGCGAGTAGGGTAGTTTGGTTTGATGAGGAGGGAAGGAATCAAACTGAGATATCATTTCTTTTGAGAAATTGGTGAAGAGGAAGCATAATGTTGAGGTCGCGACTAGCTAAGATGCCTCTAACCGGTAAGTCAGATTGCCTTCCTAGTGCCCTGAGTGAATCCGATAGATGAGCCCTGGCAGAATGAAAGTTTATACAAGACCAGACCACATGCTCGATGTCATGATAACCATTACCACAATCGCAAATATTACTATCAACGATCCCAATGCGATACAGATGTGCATCTAACAAGTAATGATTAGACATTAGACATAGTACGCGAATGAAGTCCCGACCTACATTCAATCCCTTTGAACCATGCGTTTGTCGATACCTTGGGAATAATTGTATGTAACAAGCGACCCATATTATCTTCACTCCAATTGTGTTGCCAATTGGAGAGTACATAACTACGAGGAGTAAAAAAAATCATGATAGGTTATTTGTCGCTCAAAAATGGTGCCTTCTAAGCCCCCAAGCTTAGCTAACGAGTCCGCTTTCTCGTTACCTGGAATGGAGCAATGCGCTGGGCCCTAAGCAAATGTAATCCTATAAGATTTTTCTACTAGTCCACCCAAAAGATGTCTTATTCTCATAAGAAAATAACATGAGGCTCTTATAGGTTCTATCGAACGGATAGCTTCTATTGAGCTGAGGCTATCTGAAAAGATAAAATAGTGATCAATCGACAAGGATTCAATTTTCTCCAAAGCATGATAGATTGCAGCCATTTCCGCAACGTACACCGAGCATGGATTTCTGAATCTATAATAGCTACTGAAGTTTTCATTTAATATACCAAAACCAGTGGAGCCATTAATGTATGATCCGTCAGTAAAAAAACATTCTATTAGAACTTACTTCGCAAAATTTCGACGAAAACATCCGTGGGATGACCAACATGATGGGATTTGGTTCTGATCATAAAGCGGTCTCTTTCTTCCCACAACATATCCGACCTACGTCAATAAGGGCATATAGGGTTGAATTCATCACAAATAAGCTAGTATTGCAAAATCATGGAATTTGATACACCAATTTGACTTGGTTCATACTTCGCAATGTTTTTTCCATGTACTGCCTACTTTTGCGCAAAATTCTATGGTAAAATACAAGTGGCATTCATCAGTTCCAAGACTAAGGTTTCTCAACTAAAAACGATTCCGTGTCCTCAGTCCGAACTGAATGCCGACGTGTTCGAAACTCGCTTGTTGCCAATTTTCAGAGCTATCACAACTTATCAGTTCCCCGGAGATTCCTCTGGAACGATTCGACCACCGTTCTATTATGGATTTGTTTTGAGCATCGCCGACACAATAAGTTTATCGCTGTCCGCATAGGATCAAACCTGACAACCCCGGATCAAATTGAGAGGAGGTAGATCCCCATGAAACTTAACGCCGTCGACCAAAACGTCGGGTTCGAGAACTGAATTTTCTGTACTATGAAGAAGGTTCATGACCATTTTAGCGATTGAATGCTCGCTCCGACGATGGGAGAACTCAGATACCACCATGTTGTGCCACCGCCCACCGCGGATGGATATTCCAATCAGAATATCCCGGTTCAACTCATGGATTAGAACTCAACGAATGGTAGCATCCGTGTTCCGCTACGTTGATTACTGACGCCGAAGGAAAAGGCAAGAAAGTATGCAACTGGCAGCCTCCACTCAGGACAAATGGAAGCAAGCTGAAGAACTACTCAAGTAGATGCATTTGCGGAGGAATGGCGAATTCCCGCTAAGTCACATCGGTATTGTATCGTATACATGACGCATTCGGTCATGTGAAATTTTATGTTGCTAGGTATATGCAGATAAGGAAATGACCATCGCTTTCAAAACAACAAAATTAATGCGATGGCTCGATGGAATCTCGCCACTGCTGTTATTTTGAACATTTATATTTGTATATTTCAGAAAATAGTAAATTCCCCGTATTATAATGAATTATGATCATACCGTAGAGTCTGGTTGAATTGAGGACGAAAATACTTCGAGAAAAAACCGATGTGAATGTTTCAAACAGTGAAAACAATTCACTGTAAAAAAAACTGTTGCTAATACTCATCTTAATTTCCCACAGCTGATGCAGTTCAAGTGGCCACGAAAATGTAAATTTTTCATTGTAAACGTATCGCATGTATTAATCAAACGTTGTTGACATCACTAGCCTCGGGCATATTATAGCTCAGCTGTTCTCAAGTATCAAAAGAGTGAAGTGTAAAACCAACATTTTGCAGACAGAACAAGTAGACAGTGGTGTTTCCAAACGGCTCGACCCCCCGTCTGATGTCACGTGGTTTGATCTGGTGGCTGTGCAGCAAATGTTACACACTAGTTTCATCATCATGTTCTTTTGTGTAACACCCAGCAGCTCTATGGTCCAACGGCTAACGGCGGTTATCCACCGCGGAGGAGTCATAGTTCGACCGGATCGATGTCGCTAGATATTGTCGGCTGCTGGTAATGGAAAATTCATGAGCTGAGCAAAATTGAAAATGCTGATAGCAACGTTGGGTCCGTTCACTTTTAGTGGAATCTCTTTTCGCTAGCAAATTAGACACATATACGAGAAGATATGGGGGAGACAAAGATTTCTGCTGATTGATAATGGCTCGGAACCGGTAGGCAACGGTGACTACGGCTGTATATTTGCCCATGGTGGTGGCACTACTGTTATAAGCATCTTGTCACATTTCTCTTCCATCGGTTGGATTTTCATTTCGCTTTCATGTGATGCACATTGGAGACGACCCAACATTTTTCTCACGAAACATGTGCATTTTCAATTTCCTCTGTTGAAATAGAAAGTTCAAGGCAATGGTATTATTGTTGGGACGGTTCTACCGTGGCTGGTGATGTGCCTCCTTATCGCCATCATTCGCTTTGTCGTGCAGCTTCTGTGTATTACAGTTTAATTACGCTAATGTACAGTATCATTAGGAAATTAGAAATCGAACAATGAAATTAATTTGTTTTATTTTGCGATATATCAAGGAACAGAGCTAGCGGGAAGAATGTCCATGAAGATAAGAACACATTTATCAGATAGTATAGTCCGGTTCTATGTGGTCATGGTTATGTAACCTACCTAGTATTATTGATTTGATCCTATTAGTTTGTTGTTATTGACATGTAGGCAATGGAAACATGTGTGGGAGAATGAAAATTGACATTGAAATAGTTCACGGTCCATTATGTAAGCGTTTTCTTATTGCTGTATTAAAATATAAAAAAAAACTCAGGAAAACTTCAGGAAACTTGAGATGGGTCGCGAAGAGGGAAAAATTCAAAAACAATTTATTATAGACCAACAGACTTTCAAACTTTCAGACATCTCTCCAGTCTACATTACCCAGCAATGTAGGTCTGTTGCTAGGGTATGTTCGATATATTAAAGATGAAAATATGTGCCAAGAAATGATTTTTGCTCCATATATGAAGACCAGTGCTTGGAAATATCTCTTTCACATCAATCATTTCAGCTGTATTTCAGACCACATTCGATCATTATATCTATGCATTCGAGATATCTGAAAATGAACCAACTCCGAACCTCACAACCCCAGCAAGCCACTCACAGTTGATTCATTCAGTTTCGTTCATTCTCTTTTTCGTTCTGCTCTGCGTTTACGGAATGTGAACAAAAGGAAATATCCCTAGTTTTGTCATTCATTGATATTAATACACTGGTTCATTCAATATCAACATCGTTCTCGAACACTGACAAAACGGTAAAATTCATCGAGAAAGATAAGGAAGTACAGAAAATCATTAATAGTGACAACAAATGAGGAAAGCGCTGAGGAGTGTGAAGGAATCGACAGTGTAAGCCGAGGGCGAGGCGTTTTTAAATTGTTCAAGCAAGCAAGTTTTCATTCTCAATTAAAATGGTTTCATTTTACATAGTGAATAGGAATATAAATATGACTTCCAATTGTCTGAAATGCTTCAAAAGAATCCAATTCCGAAGTAAAAAAGTACCGTTTTGACTCAAATTCCGAACACTTTTTTCAAAAACTAAATTTACCGAGCATCAATGTTGTTTTGATATTTATAAATGTTGTTATACGGAAGGGTATATCCTAAGAATATCGGGTGCTTTTCATTATTCAATTACTTATAACATTGATGATCAGTCAATTTAGTGTTTAAAATGAAGTGTTCGGAATTTGAGCAGGCTTGGAATATGAGTCAAAACTGTATAGGTTTATTTAGTTTATTTAGTATAACAGTTTTAAAAATAAGTTTAAAAAACAGAGGTGCAAAATCGCGTATCAAACAAAAAAAAATTAAACAGAAATTGGTGTTCGAGACACGATCGCATTGGGAATAATTCGATCTTTTTTTCGCAGACAGGTCAAACTGTGCTATTAGAATGGCGGATGAAATTGAAGAAGTTCGCTAGTCGGTTCTATTTTTCTGAATGCTTCCTCGCCGTTCAAGCCTAGGTAATCCTTAGCAATTTTTGTGAATGTGCGTGCAGATCTTGCTCTTTTGTTGACATTTCCGCTTGAACCACCGATTTGCGATGCCATTTCGGAGTAATCTCAGAAATAACTAAATGAGCAAGGCACTGCCTCACTGAGAAAATCACACTTTTATCAGGATATTGAAAATGAACAGTCACAACATTCTTGACAATTCAATGGCAATGAATAAATGTGAATGAAGTCTCATAATTCGAATTTTTATGAAAGCTCAGATAGAACAGAATGAATATGAATGAACACATATGTAAATTTGTTTGACGTCGAATGAATGACAGCATTGCCGAAAAACGAAATAAACGCGTTACGCTGATGAAAATATATTTCCAATACTTCTTAACAAGTTCAATATTTCCAATACCAGAGGAGAATCGATCGTTTTTTTTACCGAAAAAGCTACTCCATGGAAGAACATTCATACTGACGGTGCTCCATCAATGGTTGGTCGTCATCGGGGTTTTACAGCTCACTCAAAGTTACAACTGCGTAAGGTACTGGTCATTCACTGCGTGATTCACAGAGAGCATTTAGTAGCAAAAATTTGAGCCCTAGATCGCATCAATCTTTACTATATAATCATGGAATCACATTACGAAAAGAAAAAATTATCATTTATTCTTCTCATAATCCTTACAAAAAAGGTCCTTTAACACTAGTGTCTAAATCGTGACTGAGATCTCGTTCCATCTTTCTGATGCTGTCCAGTTGTTCTTTTACCTACGCTACGTTCTACCTGGTTCTAATGGTACATTGGTATTGGTGAGAAAGCAATGATAGTGGCTTAATGATGACGTGGCTTAATGATAGTGTGACAAGACAGTGATGTCGATACTTGTTGGCTGAGCGTAATCATACGGGTCTGGTGCGTAACTATATGTTATGGTTGCTATCAAAAACATTCGAAGCAATCCTTTGAACACTCGATTCGTAGACAGGCTCGCTCAGCTATATGAGAAAAACGACGAAATATTTATTCGATTACTTCTACCCGCTGGAGTTCGCTGACTACCAAAAGTCTCTTGCATAGCAAGATTATCAGCTTTTTTGAATTTGTGTTTCAGCTGAAACAATATCAATAATCGGTCCTTCTGACGAATCCTTCAAACCAACATCTGAGCAGAAGAGAATATTCACAGTTTCCGCATTTATCAAAATTATCACAAAAGCTTCAAGACCATGTTATATTATCATATGTCACTCACTTGGACGCATTACACAAGGATTTTACTAAAACATTTTAGATCTTCAAAATTTTCGAATTCCTCAATGGATGATAAATCAGTGCTATATCACATCCATGGAATGAGTCAAGATGATAATGCAACAAAAGTTGATTATCATCAGCACAGATGAGGCAGCAGTACAACGAAGGTTGTCATATGTTATGTCATAGTTATAACGAAACATTGAAAAACAGTATCCTGCGATGTGAGACATTGCTGAAAAATATCTTCTCGATTTTCCATCATCATACTTTGTCGAAAAAGGCTTCATTATGGTTACAAACAATGCGAAACCGAAGGAACCATTTGAAAATCAACGAACGCGGTGATTTAAGGTTTGAACTAACCAATATTGAACCGTATTTTGATATTTTGGTAGTTGTGGATAGATTGGTTCACGATTTGAATGTTCTCATAGTTTGTGAGTAATTCGTCTTAATAATTATTTATTACACTTGACTTGATTTACTAAATTTTATCTCTATTTATTTTGTTGAATATGATGAGAAAAGTGACATTCAGCGCTTTTGGCTGATTTGTCACATTACTTCCATTTTTTGGAAGAATGTCGGGAGTGAGAATTGAACTCGTGACCTTTTGCGACCTTTTTATTTCACCAATGCAATGCAATGTTTTCAAATTGATAATTGTTCAGTAAGAAAAAAAAACTAAAGATAGGATTTCCAAAAAAATTTGGCTATGGGGGTCTAAGGTATGACTTAATTCTGGAAAAGGGGTCTCTTGCCCAAAAGAGTTTGAGAACCCCTGACCGAGAGGGAATAAATTGGAAGGGAATCATGCAAACTCAACGAGCATTTGTTGACGAAATAAACTTGTGTGGTTATAGATAACTACAAGGCCGTGCTCAGACAATTTCCTTGACAAGATTCACCGAAAGTGGCTCCTTCAGAAGAGTTTGTCGCCATTCTCTGGAAGAATACATACATGAGGTTGATTATCTGTCCTGACTCGACTTGGCATGATGTCACTATTCAAATTAGATCAAACAGTATGACGTAAATGGCGTCACCGTGATTCCAAAGAGTGGAATCCGGCCACTCCGACGACAATTGAGGAATACTTGTTAATTGTGAAGAACAAACTGAAGGAATAAGATAGAACTACAAGGAAAAGTTCAATTAAAAAGG
This sequence comes from Toxorhynchites rutilus septentrionalis, assembly GCF_029784135.1. Taxonomy (NCBI): domain Eukaryota; kingdom Metazoa; phylum Arthropoda; class Insecta; order Diptera; family Culicidae; genus Toxorhynchites; species Toxorhynchites rutilus. The sequence continues at coordinate 185,113,502 of NC_073746.1, forward strand.
GAATATCAAACAAATGGAGAAACAGCTGATAAAAAAAAGATTGCGAGTCGTGTTCGGGGTAAAGCTCGAACACTGGACACTGATAAAAAATAAAGTTGAAATAGTGGTCTTACAGTATATTAGAATATTTCTTCGAATCAAGGCTAACCAACTTTCAATCACCAAAATACGAGGACGGTCAGATAAGTACTTAGCCTCATCGCCCGATAGTGTCAGTATCACAAGAGAGATTACTTATCGTGTAGTACATTCTCGTAAACGGCTACTGTCAAAATTTCAGCCAAATCGGACTCGTAGTTCTGTTTTGACCTTGTGTGAAAGCGAGCGTGTCCGCGGATTTTCGAAAAATGAAAAAAAAAGGAAATTCCGCCGTCGTCACGGCCAAACAAAACAAAACAAACACGCTTATTACTGAAGAGTGAGTTCTGAATTTCGATATTCTCAAGTAAGAATGCAACAGAATGCATCACGCCGAGGTACTACAGTATGCGCTCAGACGTCCTAACGACAGCGATTTCTGTCCGCTGCACTACCAACAGTTTCGTTTGGTGATGAGCTATTTGCAGTTACGCTCCCTGCATTCAGTTTTCAATGACCTCGATCGCCTCAACCGCTCATGTCTAAACTTCTGCGAGCGTTTTAATTGATATGATGTCATCCGCGAACTCAACCTTTATCTACGCCAGTTTCAACGTTAACATACCAAAACATAATGTAACGAGCGTAAGCCCATTAACGAACTTGGAGTTCACATCAGGAGGAGCAAACGAGATTCAATTTCTTGACATCCAAAGACAATCCGCCACCCACCTCTCTCGTACCATCAGTGCCATTTAGTGTGTCTCTAAGAAGAGATGCATTACGTGCATTGGTAGTAAGAATCCAAATTACTACTTATGGCCAACTTGTTCTCGAGAGAACAATAATGAATCCACGATTCAACCATCTCCAGCTGCTTTAATAAAACCATAGCGCTTTTCAAGGCCACTGAACCTTTCTCTAAAGAGTTATTTCAATGCAATTCAACGCAACAGTTCAATGCATTTTTGATTAATGTCCTAAACAATAAAAAGCAAATTAATTTTTATAATCTGTTTGCTGCGAGAGAGCTTGTGTAAATTTATGAGTATTTTTTGGGTTCATTGTTGACAACATTCCGATCAATCATTCAATTTTTTTGAAATCGTGGATTATTTCCGGGTTAAAAGTGGCGTCAAAGTACAACACATTGCATGCGGATGGGAAGATGAAATTTTTCCGGCAGTGAAAGTTGGCAGCGTTCAGCTTTCATATATTTACCCCAGCTCGGCGTAGAACGCTTCCTTCTCGTCGACAGGTCTCCCTTCGTGTGAGCTGTGTACATTAGTGCCCAGCGTATGAAATTTAATACGCAAAAATGCCCTTTTTGAATAACTGTATTTGATGGAACTAAAGTGTTAAGCGCATTTTAAATGATACCACATGACAATTTAAGATTGTTTTTGTGTCAGTGTCATTTTATCTGTCATTTTTGTTGTTTTGTTGTGTATTGAAGCTTGCAAAGTTCGAGTTTCCTGCAAAAGTCGCAAAGTAAACATAACCTACACCTGGGCAGTAATGGGTTAATCCTCCGTCCCCAACCCCAACTGTCTCTCCCACCGAAGGACCATCGTGCACAGCTCTGTACGAGTTCCTCGCATTAGGACAATGACCAACCGCCCTAATGCATAATGGGGAATAACCGACTATTTTGATAGTCGTTCAGCTACGCTACACTCTGCGAGGAGAGGAGCCCCAGTTAGCATACCACAAAGATCCCACCGGGATTGATTGCCCGATCTTCATCATGGTTACTCGTACCTTAGGCGACACCACGAGGAGGAAAGTGTAGGAGTTAATGGACAAGAGGCAAGTGTGACCTTTAATGGGGTCTGTATTATACCTGAAGGTACGCAAATTCCAGTCGTTTACCACCCTAAAAATGAATTTATACCACTTCAAAATGAAAGAAATTCACGAAAAGCTCTGCTCAAACTTGACCATGGATGGAAGGTGCAGCTACCGATATGGAGAAATTTCTTATGTTATTGATATAGTAAGAACCTGAGAGAGGAGCCAGCTCGCGTTTGTCGTGATCACCCTTATGTCAGCGCGAACCCGTCATGGTGAACCAAGTGAAAGTATTGAAATATGTAGAAAATTTTACCATTACAATTTTTTCAAGACTTTTTATGTAAAAATAATGTTGATATCGGACTACGTCTTTCATTTCTATATTGGGGTGCAGAGTTCCGAGAGCGTTACATTGGAGAAACAAGATTTTGAACATCAACCCTTTCGTTACGAGCGTCGTCTATAGACGACATCCGCGCGACGAGCTGTGTGTACGAGCGTCGTCTTTAGACGACATGAAATTCATACTGCTCTTCAATCACACCAGCGCGATGTGAACCATTCCATGAGGTTATGCACCAGAGAACCAAATTTCAAATCTAGTTTTAGGAAAAAATTGCAAACGCTATTTGAATAAGCACTAGTTATAGTATAAATTTTTCATAACAAATTTAATTTTTATGCACCAACCTTTAAGAGAGGCGAGTTCAAAAAACTAAATAATTATATTTAAAATATTTTAGGTTTTAACTATTTTTATGTTTCTTGAGATATCTCTGCACATGCTTAACCAAACTTCAATGTCTATATACCATCGAATGGGTGATTGAATGCTTGTTTGAAGAGCCGTGGGTAGACCTACATTTCATTTTGTAATTTATGAGAAACAAGCATTTGAAAAACAGGTATTTTGAAGCGTTGTCACGTCACAAAAATAGAGCATTTTTTTAGTTTATCAGATAAACATAGGTTCATACATTTTCTTACTTGGGTTTCTCTGAGCAAACAATGAAGGTCAACAACCCACAAAATTTGGTTGAGATCGGTCCGCAAATAGAGGAGTATCAACTGTCTCCAGAAGCTGTTGTCACGTCACGAAAAGTATACGATCCATTCCAGTGTGACGTAACAACATTTTGACTCACTACAAAATTTTTTTTGTGTTTTCATGAATAAAGCACAATTAAGAAAATTTACAACAAGAATCATCAGTTGGAGAATATTTTATATTTAGATTTACTTGTTTAATTAATTACAGTTCCGTTTCAAAACATACAAATCATCTTTCTCCTATGTTTTATCAACAATATATGAACGTAGATTCCATAAAATAATATATAATCTTACTTCAACTTCCGGTTTGAATACTAAAAAAATATGGAAACCTCATACGATATGGGTTAAAAACGGATATAAAAGACAGGGAATGGCATGAAATCCCACAATACGATCGAGAATAGTAATGTTGGCATATATCCATGGGTGCGCGAAGAGGAATAAAAAAAAGAATTATGTTTGATAGCGAGAGATAGGAATTAAGTGAGAGGAAGATAATGTTTGAGTGGAAAGAACTTAGCCTTAGAGCGACGTGTGTGGAGTTATACAAATAAAGTACACATATAAATGCACACGAAAACATCAACGATCAATGTTCAAAGTCAAAGTCACGCAACACGCAAACATAAATGCCCTTGCAGAGATATGTGCGCGGATGCATAAAAAAAATTTGTATCAAAAACTCAAAAATGGCTTTGAAAGCAAATTATTGAAATCGCAAAAATCTTCATAAAAGCAGGTACCAGTTCGGAAATCCACTTAGTTGTATAAAGCTAACTTCGTTCATCAAGAAAGCGCTAATGAACGGAATCACCACCAATAGTCTATTTGTACAAACGAAAGGCACTGATGCGTCGTGCTCGTTCAAGCTTCCCCTTAAGGCCAAAAATGAGTCCACCGAAGAGAAGAATAGTACCGCTATGAAGACGACCAAAAAAAGAGTCAGCATCGAGAAAGGCTATTGTTTCCGGGAATAAGCACAGGACATCCGCCGAGAAGAATTCGAAAATTGTAATCATCGCCAACATTGCAAAAAACAACAGGCGTTAGTCGAAACTATCCTATTCGATCGAAACACGAAAAGATGGGTAATCGTGTTTCGGAGAGACGCAGAACTACGCCAAATGTTATTAAAAATACAAATATTGCTTTATTTTCATTGGTTGTAACTTGTAACTTCCGCAAAACATGCTGTAAATACGTAGTTCAGACAGATGTAATGTAGACAAACTAAATGCGCAAGCCATTATCAAAGCAGCAGAGCAGTAAAACTTCCAAATGAACTCTTAGTCTCAATATTAATATGTTGATTGTTTGGTGTCTAGGACGACCCTGAAACACTGAACCTATATCAAATAAGTTTTTCGGTATGATTACAGAAAGAATACTTCTCAAATGCCCTCATAAACATCATTCCCAAATAAATAATTCACAAATTTGTCTATGCACCTTTCGTTGAATGGCAACAGAAGTCCGAACCGAACCGGTTATGTTTTGGCGGCGTAGTGATAGAAACCGCAACGGAACGAATTTTCACCTTTTGTTTGCAGTGGACTAAAGCTGATAGAAGCCATGATGTGGGCTGACCTGGTACATCTTTCATTATTTCTTAAATGATCAGTGTTCAGATTCATTCAGTGTTCAGATTTTCATTTTATTCTCAATATATCCCTGTTAGACGTAGTCCTACGTCAAAAATCAAATCGCGGATAAAAGCTAGAAGTGGGTTATATCTTTGATATAACCGCAAGGTGGACGTAGGAGTAACGTTGACTTAGCAATGAATAAGTAACAAGCATATAAATGTTAGACATTTCATCTTTCGAAAAAAGTGATTATCATACCACTTCGTTTAGCCGTAAAAGAATTATTAACGCTGGAAGGAGGAATCGATTCCTCCTCTGAAATACCCAGTGAAACTTTTCTGAACTCTAATCCATATTTATATGATTATATGCTAAGGTACTAAGATAATAATGACGAAAGCGGAAGCGCGGCTGTTTAAGCACGCTCTCCTCGGATACGATGGGCCAGCTGGATGTCATTGGGCATGATGTGACGCGTTTTGCGTGGTTCAGCACACAAATTGATATCTTCGAACAGGCCGACTAAATATGCCTCGTTTGCCTCCTGCAATGCCATGACGGCGGAAGTCCTGGGCAATTTCACGAACCAAATGCTGCAAAGGTTTGTTTGCGGATCAGCAATTCGGTCGACTTCTGATAGCGACGAATTTCACGTAAAGTGACGGTTCCCGGTCGGTAGAGATGTGGCTTCTTCACACCTCCTGCGGCCGGTGCGCTTTTCCATGGTGCCTTACCACCGGTACACCCAAAGTTAATTTTTTAGCACATTTTCTGGCATCCCGATTTATTACATTAAATGAGCTGAAAGATAACATAAAATGTTCAACTCCCCAATACATGTATATCATTTGTATAATATATATGCTAGAGCCAATATGAGGGAGCGAAACAGGAGACACATTTAAATGAAAGCTTCTCGTATAGTTTGCCAAATACATGGCCCAGACAGAGAAAGATATATTCTCGTTCATGTTCTTCTTTATCGTCTTAGAAAACACCTTCCAACTTCATTTTATGATGAGGTGTAATATTATCACGCTCCTTCATAATAGCGCTGGCAGCTATATGGATAGCGTGGTCGTGTAAAGTAAGTTTGCATTCCAGCCGGCCTTGGTTCGATCCCCATTGACGTCGTATGGACTTTTTTTTGCACAATCCCAAATGAAAAAAAGAAAAGAAAACAGAAAGAGATGTCTGCTCGCATACATACAAACCATTTTCAAGCTTCAAAATAGCTCATTATTTGCGCATTTGACTCTCATGACCAGGAAATGGCATCTTTGCCAAAGATGGCATGTTTTCTGCCAACGCTAGTTTGGGTGTAGATTTACGAGCTGTCTGCTTAGTTTCAATGAAACGAGTCCTCGCGGTACGAGAGTAGAGGTAGAAATGAACGAAAGCAAAGGAAACGTCATGTTTTATACCCATCCGTTCGGTTCAACTGCAGAAGAGAAATGGAATTGGAAAAGAAGACCATAATGCATAGGCGTCTGAGTGCGACCGTCCTCACCTCACATTGCCGCATCAAATGAATGGATATCCAGAGCGTATGCGAGTTTATATACGGTTTCAATAACCTGTTTTCTAAGCAGTTTTTTAAAGCTATTGAAACAAGTTTTCGGGTCAACAATTAACAATCATATAACTCGTGGACATTTTGTCTTTCGAATGAAATGATTATCATACCACTCCGGTCAGCCGGAAAAGAGGTATTAACGTTCAAAACCTTGCAGTGCAGTATCACTCTCTCGTTTTCGAAACTTTGAACTTACACCCCGGTACAGAAATTAAAGACGTCAAAACGCACAAATGATCTCACAAACAAAAATTCACGTCAAGTTTGAACACTTTTCATAAAAATAAATGACAACAACTTGCTTGATTGAAATTGTCCAATTTGAACTTTCATTATAAAAAATCAGTTGTTTAAGTGTCACTACATAAGCATCCGTGTGGAGGGATATCGTATTTTGATCAAACATTGTTTTTTCATGGCAAAAAAAACTCCTGAACAATCAATGCAGTGGTTGACGAAATGTTATTCCACTTCTGCTTCTTCGAGAACAACAGTTTATCGGTGGTTTAGTGAATTTAAAATTAACCGTACAAGCACCGCAGATGCATCTCGCTCTGGAAGGCCAAAAGAGGCTGCGAATCCAGAAATCGTAAAACAAGTGCATCGACAATGGATGAAACGTGGCTCCATTACCACACTCCTGAGTCCAATAGGCAGTCTGCAGAGTGGCACTGAGACATATTTCGTAGACTTAGACGTTTCGTACGAGAGACGACATGTTGGAAACTCGCTATAACAAGTGTATTACCCTCGAAGGAAACTATGTTGAGGAATAAATACAGCTTTGCCCAAAAACGATTGTTTTCATAGAAATTCCCGGGACTTTTCAGCACATATAGTATGTTTGATGAGTTGATGAGTACGTTGGCTTAGGAAGAGTTCCACATTTCAGCTATGACTTTTTTTTTCCATTGTGTGGCCGAGCGTTATTGACTTTGCTAAATAACTTTACGTCTTTTGATACAACATAATGTTTTGTGATAGTGATTTTCTACGTGAAACGATACGTAAAATTAAACCGGCACTGTGATCCTTCCGTTTCAAATATGCTTTTCACTTCTGTTGAGGTATGTATCTCATCGCTCATCGTTATCTCAACACTCAGTCATGCGGCGCGATGGCACTTGGCGGCGAACTGGTCTCTTATGTGTGTGCCTGGACGGGTGTATGCGCGCGTGCCAGCCAACGAACGCGAAAACATAATTACGAGTTCCGTTATAATGAAGAAAGCATCCCATCACGAGCGCGTTCCGCGAGCTGTTCGAAATTAAATATCGACAGGAAACATTATGTTGCTCCTTCATAGTGCATTCATATAAGCCTAACCAGAGGCAAATCGGACTAATGATTGCACCAGCGCTAAAAAAATATGAGATGTAAACGGATCGTAATAAATAGATCCAACGGTCGGGCGGACAAGATCCAAACGGCTTCTCGCCTCATTTTACTTTTGTTTAGTAGTGCTCGCGAGCTGACAAAGTAGGTGTGCAGCACCGCAAGGGTGTGAACTGTTCCGAAGTGACCTATTTAGCTGTTAATAAGTGTGAAATTGCCTTCGAACTCTCAGATGTGTAGACTAGTGGTGTTTCATTTCCCAAAACAAATGGTGGCAAATCCCAAATCAAAAATCATCAAGCGCATCTCTTGATCCAGTTGAGCAATTTTTTTGGTTTTGGTTTTGCACAAGTGTAACTTCGTTGACATTCATAGGATTTGCAAAAAAAGCAAACCAGAACGAAACAATGGAGAATTTAGTGAGTTCATAAACCTTTTTCACAGTACATGAAACATCAAAATTATCAACATGATGGAGAGCCAATTCGGTGTAGCATCATCAAACAGAAGATAATTGTTCTGCTGGTGGCTGAGAAGAAATATTCACATTGAATAGTGAGGGGCCAAAATATGATTGCTAAATTAAAGTGTTCATGGTGACCAAAACACAATCAACACTAATGATAGTGAGATAATAAATGTATGACTTTCGAAATGCATTTCAACATGCTGATGGACTGCTTCTAGGACTTAATCTCTTTTTTTTTGCAGCGGCTGTTTCAATGAAATCGTCGAGCTGAGTTTGGTACAATCATTTTTATGGTTCCATCCATTCGTTTCCGAGGGTGGGAAATGGTTACCGCGAGCACGAAGCATTGTTGTTGGAACATGTATTTATGAATGATCGGTTACAACGGTTACAAGTTTCTCAAGTCAACCTCCCTAAAACTATTCAGCCTATATGTTTTGTAGTCTTTTGCACCCTGAAGGATAACACATGTTTCATTCATAGAAAATTACTTTCGATTTCTACACTCAACGAAAGTGTTTTAATTTCTATGGATTAATCGGTTTATTTAAACTAACATAAAAGTTAGTAATAAACATTCAGCGGAGGTGGTCGCCTCCTATTGCTGCAATACTACATTGAAATTGTGCACATGTTTGAATTAATCGGTGGAATTTTAATTGGCATTTGAAGCCCGTACTCTTCTCGTTTCGTTTCGGTGCTTTGCTTCGCCGAATTCCAGCGCACCTTTTAGGCATATTATGTGATTGGCGTTAGGGAATTTATGTTCATTTTCCGCCCGTCTGCACCTGTCAGTATTCTAAAATAATAATACATAATTTTTGGTTTTGAGTTTTTGGTGCTCAATAAAAAATTCAAATGCTCATATTACAATGGCAATGAAATCGAATTATGTATATCAAATGTGAAACGTGGTGTAAACACAACTGATATTTGTGCTAACATACGTACGCGATGTAGTAACAACCATAGCCTTATCGTATCATTTCTAATCTCTAATCATCGGAAGATTGAAATTATACTCACAATTGCAAATGACTCTATACGTAGTAATACATATGCATATAATCTGTATAAATATTTAAAAATAAATATTTCGATTATATTCATAGCGATTCTAACGAATCACAGGACGGCGTGCAAAGCATCATCAATATAATTTTAACTGAAATCTTAAATCATGCATCAATGCAAAAAAAGTAAATGCGAGGGATTCAAGACCACCTTCTTGATTAGATCCAACTCTCGGTGGGATACATCACCTTCAACGCAGCGGTTGTCTCAGCGTGGCTTTGCTGCAGGCTTATTGAAATAAAGAAATACACAAAACAACATTGCACGTAACACATGTCTTTTGTGATATCGAATTGAAAACGATCGCTTCTCGTTTCCATCTTAGGTACATCAGGGTTGCAGCGAAAATGGTCATGTCAAATTTCAAAATCCGACATGTACATTTTGTTTCAGCTCAATCGGAGATGATTTAGGGGTGCCTCAAAGCGCTCAAAATTTAGATTTTTTGATTCTCGAAAATCTTCCAAGCACTCCGTACATGAAATTAGGAAATTCGATTTTTTTTTATGCCAAATGACTTACAAATGCAAAATCTGGTGTAATCTCGGAAAAAAAATTGGCCTAAAATCGACCTTCTGGGACTTAGCCAGAGTGACAATGAAGGTATAGAAAAAAATAATCATCGAATTTGAAGAACTGATCATGTACATTTTGATTATTGGGCCAAAAAAGAATTACTCGAACCCGTTACTACGGGCCTTGGACACCTTTGTACACGTTTCTATTCACGACGGATTTCTTCGCACATTTTAAAGAAAACTCGCGGTATTAAAAATTGTAAAATGAAAACCTAAACACAGAACACGCAGGAAAAAATGAAAGATTCCGAATGCTTATAACTCGAGCATTTCTTACTGGATCGGAGAGATTTTTTTTATCCAAAATATATATTTTATTAAGGCTCATATGGCGTCAGCCTAACGGGGCCGGGAGTTCAATATTTCGACAATGTTTGCTTACAACGGAGAGATGTTCGCATCAATTGATAGGGAAACCGTAAATTGGGCCAAGCAAAACGAGGCAGTTAGTGCGTTTATATAGCGCTTAACATTTTACAGTTGTTCTATTGTTTATCTAATGAAAATAACATTTTATTAATTGCGATAGAAGCGTAGAAATATCCCCTAACACAGCCATCAAAACCAATCAACCTTGGGGATATCGGCATTGCAAACAGATGAAAGTTGGGGGTATTTTTGTTCCGACTGAAATGTGTTTCCCTAACACAGACTTCAAATCCATGGAGCGTAGGGAAATTGGCATTGCAAATACATGTAGGTCGGAGGTAATTTTGTTCCGACTGAAATATGTTTCCCCAACACAGACTTCAGAACCAAGATGACTGGGAAAATCGGCTTTGCAAACAAATGCAAATTGCGATTACTTTTGTACTCGCTCGCCTTTGTGCAAACTAGAAAATGTTTCCTTAACACGGTCTCCTAAACTTAGGAACCTGGGAAAATCGTGCAGATACTAGAGGCGAATTAACTTTCAAGTTTAAATCCTCTATTGTATAAAAAAAGAGGTTAAAGTTGTTGATTCATGCAAGCCGGGGGTACTTTTTTGCACTCCGAAAAGTGTTTTCCTAACACAGAATACAAAAACGGGTACGAACACAACGCTTTGGCTCGGCTATTGAGGATTGCATTGAAGGATATACCTTCATATCTTCTTTATATTTTCTTTATCTTCGTATTGAATTTCTACGCATACCATTTGATGATTAGGCAAAATGTTGATAAACATTTGTTGCGATAACGCGTTCGACTCACATGTCAAAATCGAAACTGAGTGCCTGAAGTATATCAAATCAAGCAAATTCGCTGTTCGAGAAGTACGAACACTTGAGAGATGCAAACTTCAGAAGGAATCGTCAAATAAAATAATCGTTTGATAATACCAAACGTAAAAGGACTGTCATTAAATTTACTTGTAACGAAGAACATAATATATCACAATGCATGAATTGACCTTACATCGCATTATACAATCTTTTTACTCACAAAGCAAATATATTGGAATCAATAGAATTCGGAAATTGTTTCGTTCAATCAAAAATTCAATCAATACAAACAAATGATTGCTAAGCTAAGGTAGCCCCACGTCAACCTTGCGGTTATATAATAGATATAACCCACTCATTTTTATTCCTCGCAGTAGGAGAAGATTGTGACTATTCGATTTATCGACTCTATCGCTAAGTACTACTGAATCTCCAATGAAATAACCGAAATAGTCATAACTAGCATAAAAACATTAATTTTATCTATAGAACTCTACTACACAAGGGATGCTCTGACACAGTGAATCAAATTACATTAACATACCGGGATGGATTTACAAAAATATGATATGAATTTAATACAACTTCTTCATTGACTTAGGTAGACTGCATAGAAAAGTCTTTAGCAACATCTATTCATGAATAAAAATGAAACGCGAATTTTTTTGGAAAACTTCCTTACTTCTTGAAGATCCTTTTCACAATCGCCCAGTAACATTCAATTGATCGGAACTCTGGACAATTCGGTGGATCTATGTTTTTCTCGGCAAATTGAATATTAATCTCTGAGAGCCACTGCAATACTGGCTTAGCGTGATGTTCAGATGCAAAGTCCGACCAGAAGAGTGGGGCAGACTGATGATTTTTATAGAGGGGTAGCAATCTTTTTTCAAGCATTCATCCTTGTAAATTTGAGCATTGGTTGTACCTTTTGTGAATAAAATAGGAGACCACAGACCACAAGTACAAATAGTTTGCCATATTAGAACCTTTTCTCCAAACTTGTGGACGAAATTGTTCACACTTTTGTGGTGCACTTTAAACCGTTTTGCGATTTGGTTGAAGGTAGCACACTTTCCAGTACACCAAGTGTGCAGAATTTTCTTTCTTGTCTCAAGATCAATTCTAGTCATAGAGAAACCAACAACTTAACCAGTTAACTAAGGCGCCTCCATTCAGAAGTACGCACTGTTTTGTGTCGCAAGAATCGAGCCATGACGAGTATATTCGTCAATTACAGAGTAAGTTGCGTCTTACCAGATGGATGAAAAAGATGTTTTTTTTATAAAATTGAAAATTTAATTGCTAATATTTACTTCTTTGGTTAACAGATGCATATATTACATACATATTAAACTAAAAATAAAATGAATTCAATTGAATACTATACATATAAAAGTAATGATTCAAATGCTTGCTGTGGCGCAGGGTTACCATATCTACAGAATAATCTGTATACAGATTTTTCAGACTTTTTGAAACCAAGAATCCGTAGATACAGATTACAGATTTTTTTGGTTTACATACAGATTTACAGATTTTTCAAAATAACGATGACCTCATTAATATAACCAACTTACCAATTTTATTCATACATTCGAACCAGTCTGAATGAGAGTCATTTTGGTATTCATATGTAGCGTGTAGTACTGCTTTCTCGTGTTCTTTCTAAGGCGAAAAGATACAATAGTCTACGTCATCGACTAGGTTTACAATAAATAAATAACACTGTTCATCTTTTTCCTACTAAAAAACAGTGAATACGAATTTTTACATGGATACCATCAACATCGTCAAATTCGTAATAACTATGCCAATCAATGCTACTAAAGCTAAGATTATGGTTCTAGTTTGAACCTATCATTTTAACCCTTTGCGGTCGTATTAAATTTCGACATTTGTGTCGTACTGGTCGCATTGTTTTACGTGATAAAGCAGTGATGTATAACTTTGTGAAACTACGAAAGATGAACAAGATTCCTTTATTTTTTAAACTTCTGATAAGTATTTACTAAAAAATGTTTTTATGTTTATGTTCAAAAAATATTTGTCATAATTCTTGTTCGTGTGATATCCTTCGCAGGTATTACAAAAATGATTAGTTTGGCGTCTTTCGCCTTTTATCTTTTTGCACGAACGTACAGAACAATGCTCTTTACATCTATACAGTGCAGCAATACATGGAGTTTTCCATTAATCCTTTCTTCAAGGCTGGATGACAACTTTTGTTTATACTGAGTACCGTTATCTATTATTCATATTAGCACCGTTCGTTTAGAAAAGTGTGAATTGGTACATTGTTGCATAAATTATAATATAGGTATACTTCTTTGTTGTTGTGGCTGAAGGTAGACAAACGACCGCAAAGGGTTGATACAGATTTTCTGAGAAAAAACACAGATAGAAGGATTTTTTGAGACCAATAATACAGATTTTATTATGGCAAACCTGCTGTGGAGTCATATTCAGCGAAACAGGGTATTATACACAATGGGACTATGCAAATTGAACACCAGTAACGCGATTCCTTACTGATCTTAAGTTTCTAGCAAACATTACAGAAAACAGGAAACATTATTATCGCACATAAACAAATTCATTATACGAACTGGTAAACTTTTTCAACCAGTGCATACGGGGACGCATGACATCATATCAAACTGTTTATTTATTTTTTTTTGTTTGTTTTATTCCGGCATAGCCTCAAAATATTGTAAACATCTTGAAATTTGAGAGTATGTTTTGTTTTTCTCAAAAATTGCAATTTAAATAACTAATGGTCACTGTTTCATACACATGTTGAGTATATTAGTCAATACACAAGATTTTACCACTTCTCCATGACGAGTATACTTGTCAATCACAGTTAACTGGTTAAACGGAATGAATCGATTGCACAAACTTTTTTTGACATGTGAACAAACTTTTGCTTGCATACACACTAAAACAAGTTCACCCATTTTTGAGTAGAAGAATCATTATGAAAGCTGCAAAATAATTTTCGATAAATTCTTATCTGTAATTCTGGCTTGCGAAAAGTTCAACCGTTTGCTGATGGGTTTACGAGAAATTTACAACAATCGATTTAGGCACTCCCTAATAATTTGATACAATGAAGAAAAAATGTATATTTTATGAAACTAACCATCGAACAATTTAAAAATGTCAAGCAATATTTCCCGCGTTCTGCTTGAACAATTGGCACAAGCAATCTGTGGTCTCCCATGCGAATGCGAATACGGGACTGCGCAATGAATTTGCGCAGAAAGCGACAGTTGCATCTTTCACGAGATCTTCCATCTGTTTTGATTCAAGTTTTTGTTTCACCGGGTTGTTTTGTGTTTTTGTCTCGATAGTCCAAGTTGATTTTTAAATGACTAGAGTGTCATTTTACCAATGAATTGCGCAAGAAGTAGAAATCTCACAGAAGAACTTCATGATTATGAAACTAAGTGCGGCATATGTGATACATAAGTGTTAGTGGCCAATAGCTGTATGTGAATTTTATCATTTTTTCAAACAGAAATTTCAAATCCACATTGAACCAATACAGGTAAATCTGATTTGGAACAGCATATCCAAATACCGAAACATTGCAAGAACATGCAATTGGAATACATTCCGAATCAATATTGTATTAAGTGGTGTAAACATCACAACGCTCAGAAGATTTGGGGCGCACCGTCCAAAAATCTCCTGTTCTCGTACAGAACAGAAGCCGTCATGGCAACCCTCATAATAAAATCTGTGTTTTTGGACTCAAAAAATCTTTTTATCTTTTTCTCAGAAAATCTGTATTAACTCTTTGCGGTCTTTTGGCTGCTCTCGACCACGACAGCAAAGAAGTATACTAATATTAAAATTTATGCAACAATGTATCAGTTCACACTTTTATTAACCGACTTTTTATGTCTTGTGAACTTATTCACGAACTAAAACGGTGCTACTATGAATAACAGATAACGGTACTAAGTATAAACAAAAGTTGTCATCCGTGCTTGGGGAAAGGATTAATGGAAAACTCCATGTATTGCGACACTGTATAGATGTAAAGAGCATTGTTTTGTATGTTCAAACGGAAAGATAAAAGGCAAAAGGCGACAAACTAATTATTTCGGTGATACATGTGACAGATATCATGCGAAAAGGAATTATACCAAATAGTTTTCAATCATACACACGAAAACATTGTTTAGTAAATAATTATCAGAAGTTTTCAAAAACAAAAGAAATCTTGTTCATCTTACAAAGTTATACATCACTGCTTCTTCAAGTAAAAATAATTGCGATCAGTACGACATACATGTCGAAATTTAATACCACCGCAAAGGGTTAAATTTATAAGCTCAATTAGCTGACCCGGCTAACTTTGTCTTGCCCAAAATTGATTTTTTGAATACTTGAATGAGTACTTCTAAACATTCACGTTCACGTTCGAAAGCTCGTGGCTTGAATTCCAGAAAATTAATTGATCAATCTTTCAATTGGCATGTGTTACTGCTAGACACGAATGAATTTTTAAGTCTAAAACTCTATTATAGAAACATAAATATCAATCTATAATTTGCAATTACTCTATCAGAGCAGTTTCAAATTGCTCGGGTGTTTTCCGTTTGTTTTCCTTTTTTCTTCAAAATTTTCAAAAAAAAAATTATTCTCACTATTACATTGATCTACGAAGGGATCGCTGCTCAAATCGGACAATCTTTACTCGAATTTGATAACCACATTTTGGCGATTCATTTTCTTTTTCCACCTGAAAATCCATTAATATTTACAAAATGGCGAAACATAAATGTCAATGTCGTCAACATCAATTCCAATTAAATAAATTAACTCCAATCAGACAAACTTATCATTGTAGAACAAATGCGTAATCTTTTTTTTCGATTTCACTTTTCACTTAGTACATATGCGTAGCCCAATTCTATCATACTAATTTGAATGGAGACAGACACAACAATATATAGACCACTCAAATCTGATCAGCCGTTCTCTTGTGATGATGAGTTATACGTACGTTACGTTTTGAAGCATAATCTTAGCTTTGGTATCATTGGTTGGCATAGTCATTATGAATTTGACGATGTTGATGGTATCCACGTAAAAATCGCATTTACTGTGCTTTAGTAGGAAAAAGATAAACAGTGATATTTATCTATTGTAAAGCTAGCTGAGGACGCAGACTTTGGCATCTTTTCGCCTTATATTGAACATGAGAAAGCAGTATTACACGGTACACATGATTGCCAAAATGACTCTCATTCAGACTGATTCGAATGCTATAGGAATAAAATTGGTGAGTTGGGAAAAACATTATTGTGATCAAGCCATAACTAATATTGGATCGTTATTTTGAAAAATCTGTAAATCTGTATGGAAACCTAAAAAATCTGTAATCTGTATCTACAGATTCTTGGTTTCAAAAAGACTGAAAAATCTGATTATTCTGTAGATATGGTAACCCTGGCCATCACCTCCGGAATATTTTCACTGCATGGATCGTCTGAGAAATACGTTAAATAAATAAGTTTAAATATTTTGGTCCCTTGAAGTGCAAATCATAAACAACGTGTTTTAATTTATTTGTATCTCAAAAGAATGATAATGGTTTAGTCATAATCGTAGCTGTGACAGACAGGGTTGCCACCAATTTTTTTGAAAAATCAGGGAGAATGAAAAAAAAAATCAGGGAAAATCAGGATAGCTCATATTGGGTTGTCCGGAAAATTCCTACCCATTTTTGAGAAAACAAAAGTATTATTTTTTGAATTTTATATGCACAGTGTTGTTCTACAATCAATTCAGGAAGTTCTGAAATTTTTCATATAGCCTAAACATTATCTAATTATGGAAGCTACTTTGTCCAGTTGCGAGCAGTATTTGTGGGAATGTATCGACTGGTTTCTTGGTAGAAGCTCAGAATACAAAATTCCTCTCCAATACCACCTGAACAAGAATCAAAAAAAAATTCAATTGAAGACCGGGTCAGTATGATTGTTTAAAATGACCTATTTTCATTACCCGCCACGATTTGCTTCAAAAAAAAACGATGCATAAATGAAACGCACAAGTCGTAACGATTTACGTAACCATGTTTCAACTGATGCACATGAACGGAGATTTTAAACATATGTAGTGTACCTTCTAATTCATTTGTCGTGTCTCACGGATCATTCTTACAACTTCTTGCTTTACAAACAATTTAATATATATTCTTCAAGAAATAAAACACTTTTCAATAATAATTACAGTTTAATAAAAAAAAGATGCTTACATATTCTTACTTCTATAATTCTTGTACATTGGATGTTATTTGCTGCGAACATGTAATGAAACCTGTATCGTTTTTATTTAACTGTACAGAACTTTTGGTCGCTAATATTCCTTTCATCATTTCCATTCCAATTCTGTTTCTAATCTTCGTTTTATTGAGATTGAATTGCGAGAACCTTCGGGCATAAGATTCTTATAGATTATATTTCTTTCGCGTTAACTTCAACATTCAAAAAATGTCGACACTGTACCTTCGAAAATGCGAACAGATATAGTCGAAAGAAAGGAATCGAAAGGAAGAGTAAGCATTATGTAAGCGCGGATCGGAAAGCTTTTAAATGTAGACTTTTATGACAGTTCTCATACACAACCAGCAAAACTCCCAGTATATTTATATAGATTTTTTTTCTGAGCAAAAAGTAAAAAGTAAAAAATGCAAAAAGCAAAAAGCAAAAAGTGAAAACTCGAATTGAACGTGCTGAGAATAAACCGAAGCAAGTACCTCCTGGTTTAAGCGGTTCTTCTACGCACCAGGGGTCCTCAGCACTGCCCGGAGCAGCACCCACCCCGTCTGTTCCATTTTCGCGGTCGAGGCAACAGCCACAATCTGGTTTGCTTGCGCTTTCTGACCTGGTGGACAACATTTTAAATGCTCTAAATATAAATGACCCTCTTAAAAGCATAGTATTATGTATGCTTCCGATTGTGAGAACATTTTTGAAAGAAAAATGTGGTTTTTAGCAGCGTTCATTTCCCTCGATACCTGATTCAGTGCAAGAGGTCAAGGATTTGACCACTGTAATACAGTGGAATTGCAGAAGCATCATCCCTAAACTAGATCAATTTAAATTTTTAGTTCATAGTTCTAACTGTGATGTATTTTCCCTCTGTGAAACATGGCTTTCTTCAGCCGACGAGCTGAATTTCCACGATTTCAACATTATTCGCCTCGATCGAAATGACTCGTTTGGTGGCGTACTATTGGTGATCAAAAAATGTCACTCCTTCTATAGAGTCACTCTCCCATCGATGACAGGCATTGAAGTTGTTGCTTGCCAGACACAAATCAATGGCAAAGACTTCTGCATTGCCTCGATATATATTCCTCCAAGAACCATGGTCGGCCGCCATCAGTTTTTTGATATCATCGCGGCATTACCGGAGCCGCGGCTAATCTTAGGTGACCTCAACTCCCATGGAACAGCATGGGGGTCACACTATGATGACAGCCGTGCCACGTTGATTTATGATCTGTGCGACAACTTCAACATGACAGTTTTAAATACAGGGGAAGCAACTAGGATAGCCAACCCTCCTGCACGGGCAAGTATGCTAGACATATCACTTTGCTCTTCTTCATTATCCCTGGATTGCACGTGGAAGGTAATCCAAGATCCCCACGGTAGTGATCACCTACCAATAATTTTATCGATAATGAATCAAGCTTTCGTGAGTCAGTCAATATTTCGTATGACCTCACGAAGAATATTGACTGGAGAACATTTGCGGAAATAATATCTGAAGCAATTGTTTCAATGCATGAACTTCCTCCACTCGAAGAGTATAACTTTATATCGAGTTTGATTTACGAAAGCGCACTTCAAGCTCAAAAGAAACGTGTTCCTGCTACCACTTTCCGACGTTGTCCTCCATCACTTTGGTGGGACAAGGAGTGTTCAAAGGTCTACCTTGAAAAATCATCCGCTTTCAAAAAATTCAGGAAAACTGGATTAGTGGAATGGTTTCGAAAGTACCAAGCTCTAGAAGCCAAACTAAAAGGTCTGATTAAAGCAAAAAAGCGTGGATATTGGCGGAAATTCGTCAATGGTTTGTCAAGGGAGACCGCTATGAGTACTCTTTGGAATACGGCTAGGAGAATGCGTGGCTGGAACCATACCAATGAAAGTGAGGAATACTCTGACCGTTGGATTTTCAAATTTGCAAGGAAGGTTTGTCCCGATTCTGTTCCTGCACAAAGCGTCGTACGCGATATTCCGCTCCAATGCGATTATGAGAATTTTTCGATGGTGGAATTCTCAATTGCCCTCCTCTCATGTAACAATTCAGCTCCGGGGTCGGACAAGATTAAATTCAACTTGTTGAAGAATCTTCCCGACTTGGCAAAACAGCGTTTGCTGAACTTGTTCAACAAGTTTCTGGAGCTGAATATTGTCCCGCATGACTGGAGACAAGTGAGAGTGATAGCCATACGAAAACCCAACAAGCCGGCTTGCGATCACAATTCGTATAGGCCGATAGCAATGTTATCCTGTATTCGTAAATTGTTAGAGAAAATGATTCTACTTCGTTTGAACAAGTGGGTTGAAACGAACAATTTGCTGTCAAATACGCAGTTTGGCTTCCGCCGAGGTAAAGGGACGAACGATTGTCTCGATCTTCTGAAATCCAAATCGCATTTGCTCGCAAAGAACAAATGGCTTCCGTTTTTCTCGATATCAAAGGGGCATTTGATTCAGTTTCCATGGAAATTCTCTCAGAGAAACTTCATAATCGTGGACTTTCGCCAATTCTGAATAATTTTCTGTACAATTTACTCTCAGAAAAGCACATGTTTTTCAATCATGGCAGCTTGAAATCTTCTCGATACAGTTTTATGGGCCTGCCACAAGGCTCCTGCCTAAGCCTCCTCTTGTACAGTTTTTACGTCAATGATATAGATGATTGTCTAACTAGAGATTGCACGTTGAGATAACTTGCAGACGATTGAGTTATTTCCATCACGGGTACTAATCCCGCCGTTCTGCAAAAATCCTTGCAAGATACCCTGAACAACCTGTTCACGTGGGCTCTCAAGCTGGGTATCGAATTTTCTACGGAGAAAACCGAAATGGTCGTTTTTTCTAGGAAGCACGAACCCGCCCAATTCCAGCTTCACCTATCCGGCTTGGAGTATATTTTGACTCTAAATGTACCTGGGGAATACACATTGCGTATTTGAAACAGAAATGCCAGCAAAGAATCAATTTTCTCCAAACAATAACCGGAACATGGTGGTGCGCCCATCCAGGAGACCTCATTCAGTTGTACAAAACTACGATATTATCAGTGTTAGAATATGGCAGTTTTTGCTTCCGATCAGCTGCCAGGATTCATATTCTCAAGCTGGAGAGAATACAATATCGTTGCTTGCGTATAGCCATGGGGTGGTTTGCATTCGACACATACGATGAGTCTCGAAGTTTTGGCAGGAGTACCCCCGCTTACTCTTCGGTTCACAGAATTATCCTACAGATTTCTCAACCGTTGCAAGATCATGAATCCATTGGTGATTGATAACTTCGAAAATCTACTCCAACTGACTCCTCAGTCAAGTTTTATGTTTTTATACCATGAGTACCTTACCCATGAAGTGCACCCTTCACCGGGCATCTCCAACCAAGTTTGCTTCCCATACTTTTGCAATTCCTCTGTCAATTTTGATCTGTCCATGCGACAAAAGATCCATGGAATTTCAGATCATCTACGCTCCGATTATATTCCGGAGATATTTTCGGCAGAATATGGGAAAGTTAGATCTGATAAAATGTTCTTTACTGACGGTTCATGCATAAACGGGTCCACTGGCTTCGGCATCTTCAATGAAAATTCCAGTGCCTCTTTCAAACTCAAAGATCCTTGTTCCGTGTATGTCGCTGAACTGGGTGCGATATACTACGCTTTAGGGATCATTGAAACATTGCCCATCGACCATTATTTTATTTTTTCAGACAGTCTCAGCTCAATAGAGGCAATCCGCTCAATGAAAGTTGATAAACGCTCATCTTATTTCCTAACAAGAATAAGACATCTATTGAGTGTTTTGGTCGAAAAATTATTCAAGATTACCTTACCATGGGTTCCCTCTCATTGTTCGATTCCGGGGAATGAGAAAGCGGACTCGCTAGCTAAGGTGGGCGCTTCAGAAGGCACACTTTTTGAAAGGCAAATTGCTTATAACGAATTTTTTCACATTCCTCGTCAGAACACACTCGTTAGTTGGCAGCGCATGTGGAGTGAAGATGAGTTCGGTCGTTGGTTACACACGATTATCCCTAAGGTTTCGACGAGTGCTTGGTTTAAGGGATTGAATGTCGGTCGTGATTTCATTCGCGTGATATCTCGGCTTATGTCCAATCACTACAACCTAAACGCGCATCTCTATCGCATTGAGCTCGCAACAAACAATCTTTGTGATTGTGGCGATGGCTACCACGACATCGAGCATATTGTCTGGTCGTGTATCCGGTTCCATGCTGCTCGCTCCCAGCTCTCTAGAGCACTGAGAGCAAAAGGCAGACAATCGGATATCCCCGTCCGGGATATCTTAGGTAGCCGTGATCCTGATCTTCTGCTTCATCTATACCTGTTCCTCAGAAACGCCGATGTCAACGTTTAATGATGTTTCCTTCGTTGTGTCCCTGTTTCGTATCCCTCCTATCCGATCTATAAACTTTTACTTAGTCGCGGCAATACATACACACACTCTTTACAGATACACGGGCCAAAGGTTGTGCAGTCCACTGATGATTCAACAAAAGCCAAAGGTTGTACCGCTCATGACAACTCTACACGAGCTGATGATTGCGCCGGCTAGTGACCATTCTATCCTGGATTCCTCGAGAAGACGCACCACGCTAGATATGGGGCACAGACTAGGGGGGCGTTGCTGATTAATGGTCAGCTGCATCCCAATAGGAAGTATCCCGTGTCGGGCACAGGTACAGATCATTGAAGACAGCAACATCACAATTACGAAAACACTTGTAATACTAACCTCGAGCCAACCGCGAGTAATCGGTTACATATTACTAACATAGTTATAAGGCAAACATTGTCGAAATATTGAACTCCCGGCCCCGTCAGGTTGACGCCATATGAGCCTTAATAAAAATATATATTTTGGATAAAAAATAAAAAAAAAGTAAAAAATCAGGGAAAAAAAGTCTCAGTTGTTTTGTCTGAACTACTCCAAAAAGCTGTAATATTCTAGTTTGTTCGATCATGTAATACATCGCATTTTTTGACCATGTAATATAGACGTTTGGGTAACATTGCTTAATCGGTCTTCACCGATAAATATCCCTCCGATAAACATATTTTCACTAATTTTGCCCAAGCGTTTACATTACACGGTCAAAAAAATGCGATGCATTCAAACCCTTATCTAAATATTAATTTGTTTGGTGTCGAAGAAAAATATTGGAACACGGAGCATGGAAACCCGAAAAATTATACGCGTGGGTAGATTACTGTTAGTTCTCGCTCATGCCACCATTCGAGATCATCCATCCCAGATTTTATCTTCTTCCCACTTCAAAAGCATCTCCAACGGGATCTCTATTATAATGTGTTATTCACCTATCTTAAAATTTCTTTGACGAATCATTCCACCCTAACTGTTAATTGACCTTGAGAGCGCTTTGACAGTGACGAACATTGTGCGCACCGTCAAAAAAATATCACATGTAGGCTGCGTTCGTCGTGGCCAAATATTTCGTTCTCCGAAGAAGAATTTCACGGCATTCGCCTCTTTTTGCTTCCCTCATCTTGCTGTGATTCAGCGCAGATGCGCAATTTTAGCAACCATGTCTGAATTGACAAGCTCGATGGAATGCGCGAATAAATCATAAATTAAGCAGAGAACTGTGTAAAAATCACACGTACACAATCTCTTCGAATGCGCCGCATGGCACAATTTTCGTATTTATTTTAAGGCACTGGCTGTATAGGGTGATTTGTTTAGAGGTACTGATCTCAGCGTTTTTGGTTTTTTTCGGTAATGTTAAACAACTTGTCATGGGAAAATGTAGTGGATAGATCCGTAGGGAATTAAGACAATTTTCAGGTCTTAGTTCTTGAATGGTTGAAAAGCTTCTAGAAAATTGAATTCTATGATAGACTGTGCTACCAAAATACATGTTTACATGTTTACATCGTTAAAAAGCAGACGAATCACTCTATATTGATTTTCATCCACCTGAGATGGTGAAGATCGGAATGTAACCAAGTAAAAAACCTGTTTTTTTAATCACCATTCAGCCGTATCTCTTTTGGATGATCCATTCGTCATGGATAAGTTGGATAACAAATTATGTAGAATTTTAAGTTTCTTTATTTTTTGGTGTTATTAACAAGAACGATACAAACAATTTGCAAATTTGCGAAGCAATAAACATGTTCCAATTGTGTTGTTCAATCTGTAATAAATGTCATATATCACCATGACATTCCCTCTAGAAAGAGCATCTGGAAAAGGATTGAAACGAGTTATTCCCAACGTCAGTGCCACAGCCACCGTTGTTGTGCTTGCCACGTGATTTATTGCCCTCACTTTTTCGGTCAATTAAATAGCGATTACAATAAAATTATCATTATTTCGGTACAATACGCGGGACATTTTCTTTTCTTCTTTTTCGCGCGCCCCAATGAATACAGCGGCACATTTGTTCTTTCTCTATCCTTCAAATTGGGGGCCTCGGCTGCCTCTTGCAACCGAGAGTGAAATCAGCTCTCCCATTCATAAAACCGCCACCAATAGTGGCTCGATGGTGGCTCGAAACCGTTTTTCTTGTCTCTTTTCCATCCATTTGGGTAAAGTAACGTTAAAAGCCGAAGGAAAACACAGAAGTGGGTCATTCCGTGTGTCACTAGCCACTTTTGGGTTGGCACTTTTTTTTTGTTTTAATTTGGAAACTCACGCAGCCAATGTTACGAATTTCGTCACCGCCGCCACGACAAAAAAGAGGCCATTATGCCACCGAATAAGAAAGCCCTGACAATAGGATTTTTGTCGTGACGGCGGTGCTGAATTATTCTACCGTTACGATAACCGTAAAAATTTAGTCGGCTGCCGACTGAATTTGAATGTTTTGGAAAGAATTTGAACTGAACGCGCGGAGAACTGATTTTGAAATGAGCGGCGCTGAGGATTGACGGTTTGGTTACAGATAAATGTAATAGTTTCTCTATAATTGGCCAATGAGCAGTAGGGGAACCGCGGGTAATACGAACAGTGAGGATAATATGGACAGGTAGTTGATTTGTATAGTTACATCTTGAATTTCAGATTTATGTTAATGAGAACACCTTCTAGATGTTATTCTATAATATTTAAGCCACCCTATGGCAATTAATACTGATCAAAAGTGAGAAAGGGAAACAAAAACCGAAAATCATACATGATTCCGCGTGTGGATATAACTTTAGCTGCTTCGATATTAAGCATTTTGAGTGGTTTAATATCAAAATTCAATTCGCTGATGGTTATATTTCGGTTCGTGACTTAACAGAGATGGGATATTGGGTATGTACGGAAATTCATTTTTGAGTGAAAATTTAAACTATTGAAATAATTGTACTGGTGGGGTAAAATGGACAGTTGTCAGTGGGAGTGAGAAGGATTGTGAAAAGTCTGTTTAATCTACTCCTAAGGAATGCCTTGCGTCTATAAATAGAAATCAAATCGCCAAATGTGGACTGTTTAGAAGCTGACTGGAACCAAAAACAAAATAGTTGAGGGTCTGTCCGTTTATACTGCTGAAATGCACGATTTCACTTCTAGGTGGATTAATCCGATTTTTTCGTCATCTAACGGACATTCGTGATTAGTTTTTTTTTATTCATTTTATTTATTTCATTTTCATCAGTTACAATTAGTTACCTGTACTTTGAATTAGCATTTTTGTTTGCTAAAACGAGTAGAAAACCTTAACTTAACTTAACCTACCTTAACCTAATCTAAACCTAAGGTTAGTAATACCGATTACCCGCGGCAACTCGGGGTTAATAATTAATAAGGGGTTAATAATAAGTATTATGAACCAGTGAAACCCAATTTCTCCAAGCAAAACCTAACCGACCTTAGCAAATATTGGAAAATCCTTTTTTTTCATAACCAGCATATTAAGAACTAGCGAAACCCTATTACTCCAAGCGATGCCTAACGGACCTATTCAGATATTCAGAAACCCTTTGAATTGTTATTCAAATGTTTTCTTATTGTTCCACCGTACTTCTCGTATTCCATCTTTGAACGCTATCAAATAATCATTGCGAGTCTTACCAAAATTATTCAAATTGAATTTAATTCCCTCTACAGTAAGTCAGAGGGCAGCTTTCGATCTGTAACATTTTTCAGAAATTTGTGACGCAATCAACTCCTCTGGATCACTGATTTGTAGTTTCATCCGCAAATGTATTACAGACTTGATCCACGACCAAACCGTCAAAGCTGAAGTACAAAGTTTTATCTTGTGTTTCAGTGTGTCGAGACTACCACAAATGCTGCAAAGAGGAGAATCTAATCCTGCTATTCGGTGATTGAACATTTTGCTACGCGTAGGAACTAAATCTCTATACATCACAAATAAGGCCGTTTTTTGATCAGTTGAGAGGAAGGTTTTACTGAAATTTTCGTATAGAATTTCCCATTGCACGTTGGGCAGTTCTGTTTGCAAACGAGATTTAATATCCATCGCATTTTGAAAATGGTGATATATATTCCTACTTGTATTCAAATTGGAATCCCCTTCTAAACTTCTAGCAATAATCACCCATTCCCTAGCGTTTATTCTTAAGTATCTATTGTTAACGTTATTCAACATAAATTCATCGAGGTGTTGGTTGGAATCGCGGTATGCGTGTAAAATGTTTTTTATAAAAAGACTTTTAGATTGGGTTTCTACATCTTCCAAACCCAAACCACCCTTGAACGTTGGCAGGTATAATTCATTTTTCGCTACACTATACAGGTATCCTTTCCACATACGTTTATTGCACAAACTTTTTATCTCTGCAATATGTTTGATCGCTGGTGGAAATATTTGAGCAATATTCTCTGTGCATGCAGGGAGATTATAAATTACAAGTGGGACACTGGTATAGTTGGTATAGTTGATTTCAACAGTTTGCTCAAATGTTTTATGCAAATCTTTTCCTAAAATATTAAAACTATCAACTTCCTTAATCATATGAGACCCAAAACGACAGTTATTAAATCGTAAACAGTTCGATTTTATTAATTTATTTTGGCTTACCGTCTTTACAACATGGCCTGATTCACTTTTTTTGTGTATCGTTCGTTGCTTGGTGTTTTAGTGGTGCGGCTTGTAAGGCCTGCGACCAACCCCACTATCTCGCAGGAGAACCATCGTGATACTGCTGGTTTACGTCCTGAGTACCACCAGGACTGAGCGAAGACGCTTATAGCGGCGTCCATTCGCTTAGAGGAGCTGCTTCCGGGTTTTTATGGCTTTTCTTGGGGACTGGCAATGTTCAATGCTCATCCTACCACACCCTAGACAGTTCCCCTTCACCAGTGCAAGTCATAAAAACGATCTATGACGATGAAATTTCTGACCCCAACGGGGATCGAACCCGAAGCCCCCATCTTGGCAAGCGCAACGCTTACCACTAGGCCATGGAGACCACTATAAAAAGTTCGATTTAAGGAAATTCATTTTAATTTTACCATAAATACTAAAATAATGAACTAGTTCTAAGACTCGATAAAATTCGTGATTGTTACGTATGAGAATGTTGATATCGTCCGCATAAGCAATTATTCTTACGGAATAATTTCCAATCAGACAGCCATCAATATTCGAATAAATCATTCTAATCAAAGGCTCGATATAAAGACAAAACAGAGCCATACTCAAAAGGCAGCCTTGCTGTACTGACGAATTGATTGCGAAAACGTGTGTTCGAAAACCATTGAATAAAACTCTGGAGTTAGCGTATTTACATAACCTTTTTAGACAATCAATAAACATAATTGGAAATTGGAATTTTTCTAGTTCTAGTTCAGACCTTGGTTGAATTAAATTATTCCTCTCGCGATCGATAAACCTCTACGCTTCATATATTACAAACCTGTCCATATTAGCCGCATCGAAAATTTTTTTGTACTTTTCGGTCTGTTTTAATTTCAGTGAAACACATTGAAAGACACTTTTTTGTAAAATATTTGCCCAATTAGGTAGAAAAACAGTATATTGAATTGCAAGAAACTGTACCAATGTTTTGGGAAACATGAGTTTCCAAAGCTATAATTGAAGTTCTTTTTAACATGTCCGTTTTAACCTCACCTCCCCAATATTGATCGATACAGAATGTCAAAACATCATTTTTTTCTATGCTAATAAATAATAAATTGTATCAATAAATTTATCACAAACATCGAATGGACCTACAACGCTTATCATGATGTAATTTTAAAACATATGGGAATCAATTTTCTGAATTTTCCGACCTCCAGAGTTCAGAGTTTTCCGTTTTTTTTCTCCATAACATTGGTCTACGGGCAGATACGAATACATCAAAATAAAGATGGCTCGAATCGGACGATTCCTTCTTCGGGTTTCGTGCTTAGGAACACATTTGGCCTTACATTTTTATAGATAGACTAGATAGGGTGAACAAGAAATCACAAAATCTGTTGCAAAACAATAAAATAGAGTTTATTTGTGGACGTCGAAAAGTGATTCAAATAAATATCTTTGGGAACTGATACCGTCACTGATATTGTACAAGTGGTCCTCTATAAGTGCGCTATCGCTCTCTTGTTGCGGGCTAAATAAATGCACAGCAATAGCGGTGCGGATCTCAACGTGTTAAACATGTCTGTCCTGTCCTGTCCACAATTTTTAAATTAATTTCAACTCTGATAAGCCATTTCACAAAATACCACAAAAACAGTTTCAAATTCACTGTAAAATTTGAAAGCGATTCTTGGAAGTCCCACTTCATGATCAAACGCAATCTCATTAATGACATCTTTAGAATTAATTTCAGCGGCCTTCGAATTTCTACGGAGCATTGGTATCTCTAGCAAAAGCTGGCTTCCCGAAACTTCGTAGTTGCCAGTTTGTCAAATCAACTTTGTCATTTCGCTGTCAGGTACTCATAACATGTGTTGTGCTTGAATTGTTTTAAAAATTTCGCCTTTTTTCGACGATTTTAACCGTTTTTGTAATTCCCGATAAAAATGTCCAATGCGCTCCAACATTCTCTCTTCCATCGTTTGCCCGGGTCCGGAAGGTCTTTCGCTTGGTTTGCTCATCTTACGGGGAATACTCCTTTCAGTTGCAAACTTTTTATCGTTGGATTTTAATAAAATCGTTTGAATGTCCATTTCGACTAGACTGTTCCATTCAACAGCAAGAATAGTTATCAGTGCTTTGAGTCTGATCTCAACGTTACTGGTCCTTTGGTCCTATGGTGTGCAAATATTCTGCGCTAGATCTACTTCACGTAGTACAATGCATCAGCAGTACAGACTCAGAAGTATAAAATCATAAACTTCGCACAAACACTGGATCAAGTGGCTGTGGCTCCAGTTTCTATGACCAGCCTATAAATTGGTTTCACAGCATTATAATGAGCACTCCATCGAGTTTGCGACAATCTTTTAACAACACACCTGTGTGGCCCAGAAACATTTCTCTGTGATCAGTTTCAACTGCGAAAAACGGGTAAACAGATTAACCAATTCAAAAAATGTCATAAACTGTAAATTATTAGCAAAATCATCAATTGTCCCAATGTGGGCCCAAAAATGGTCTACAAACTCTATGGATACGACTTTTATGTTTGCTTTCTCTACAAAACGTGAACTCCTTCACTTGATCCTGACATGGTTGGAGCAATCGATAGCCTGCGAACGGGACTTCATCAAAACTAAACCCTGACCTTCCGGTTGTTGAAGGTTGTCGTTATTCAAATCTGCAGCTTTTCCCACCCAAAACGAAAAAAATAGGAGTGGGTTATGTCTGTGATACTATCGCAAGATTCACGTAGGTCTACCATTATTTGTTCGAAGTTGCATCTAAATCAATTCTCAATAAATAGATGAATGGATATTTTGTTTTCCCTTCGAATTATCTTGCGGTCTGCGAAATCATATTTTACCCCTTGAGTGCATTCATAAGCAAACGATTTTGCATGTTCGTTAATCACGGCAGCAAAAAAGAAACGGACAGAGGTTGGCCAGCCGATGCATCATGCATCAACCGCAGACCAATCGAGACTGAAATGAAATTTCAAGAAGCTATCGCTATTTATCATGATTTAAATAGTTTGCTTTCGAAGCAGTTTTAAGCTATTGAAACAAGTTTTTATGGCCAATAAGTAAAATACAGCTCTCGTAGATCTTTTATATTTCGAAAAAAAATAATTTTCATCTCACTTCGTTCATCCGGTTGAGAGATATTATCGCTCAAACCCTTGTACTTCGAACGTAACCCCCTTGTTTCGAGACTTTGAATTTACACCGCAGTACAGAAATGAAAGATGCAGTATGACGAAATAATGAACATAAAAAACCTAGAAAGATTCTATAACATGGATTTTCCATAGTGACTTGTACTGTTAGATAATACCATAAGTAATAACCGATTACCTTCATTCAAAATCATGATTTTTTCTCAGTATAATATACTTGTTATGGTCATGGGTGTCACCCTTAGAGGGGGGTGGAATTGTTTTCTGTTTACTGACTGTCTTTAATACTTTCTCGTCACTCATACCGCTTCCGCATTCCAAACGCCGCCGATAGTCTTCACGAAGTTTGATTTTCACAAATTCAACTGTAAGCTCGGCATCCGGACAATTTTCGACTACATTGCCGAGAGTACCGTACGACGGAGGAAGGCTAGACAGCATCAACGCCATGAATTGCTGATCCATGAGCCCTTCGTTCATCAATTCCAGACGGTTCTGAAGGACCGTCATTGAATTAAGATGCTCTGGGAGGTTACCTTCTTCAGGTAGTCGCAAGGGGCACAATTTCCTCAAATAAACAAAGCACTGCTAAGTGAAGCTGCTTCGTGAATACTTCTTAAAAAATCCCACATTTCCTAGCTGTCGTCTCCCGGATGATGTGTACTATCATTGCATTGTAAATGCTTTTAGGATCAGTGACACCTAGCGATACTGCGGCGTAAAAGTCGTCATGTATCTCAATGTTGTTTTGTTCAAATGCAAGAAATTTCACAAATGGAAACAATCTGTATCAATCTGTACTTTTTGACGAAAATCTGTACTCTGTACCGTACAGAATCCGAAAATAACGATAAAATCTGTACCATTCCAGATAAGTCTGTACGCGTGGCAACACTGCCTGTAACTTTCTTCGTGTTCCAAATTCCAAGGTCCAACATTGCTAGATTAAACCGGTTGTAATTCTACAAATTATATTACTATTCAGTTCCATCTTGTGAATGAACCCATCACTAAAGACAGTTTTTTATATGAATTATACCGATTGAATGAACTGCTAATTATATATCTAAGTCTACCAATTATATATGTTCATTACTCTTCTTTGTTCTTCTCTTCCGACAGGCGACGAGGAAGGTGTCAAAATGTGGATATTTATTCGTGGCACCCGACTGGGACTTCAGCAATCCACTCTACAGAACAAAGGTAAGCAGGTCAACAGACGGACATGGTGCTACTGAACAGTGGTTTTGTTTTTCTCATTTGAATTCATTACAGTCTCGACTGCGTTGCGAGCTTCCCCTAATTTGCATTTGTTAATCACTCTTAGTTCAGATAGCTCACAGTCATTATTTCGAGTTAACAAACAGTTTAGTTCGGGGATCTTTCAGGTACGACCTTGTATGAATGAAAGACAGCTCATAAAATTACCTCGAATATATGAAATATAATTACCTCGATACAACTTGCTTGATCATTTTTTATTTTCAGACTTATTTTGGATTTGATGCCAAATTACACTTCTTGTGAAGTAAATTCTAGTACATTTTGTGTTGTGTTTAAATTCTCCGAACTCAACCCGTTTTCTCCTGATTTCACATTTGCAATGAACGGTTTCTGAAGCAACTGTATCGATGTTTAGTTAGTCACTTACAAACACAATCGAGGATTTGTGGCCATGGTATTACTATTGTTTGAATTACAAGCCATAACAAAGAAGTCTCTCGATATTTTCGCTGATACGACTGTTAAACATTCGACAAAATTGAAATTTTCTGGCGAAAAAAAGGTCATCGAAAATCTCAGAATGCTGGTTACCCTCAAAACCCATTAAAGGGTCAGCAGAATGAATCAAAAGCTTTATGAAAAAACACCTGGAACCTTCCAAGAGCGTTACTAATAACTTCGTCAAGCGGCTAGTTGTGTACGAAGACGATAGTCGCACATGGTTAAAATCGACTAAAAATAAATCATAAAATACTTAAAATAAAATCATAAAATAACTTTTGTTCATTACTGGTGTTTGGTTGAAGATTCTATAGAACAGAATTAAAATAATAAGCTCTGCAAGAATTAATAACTAATTTCTCTCAAAAAATGGTACTGACAAAATGTGTCCGGAATTTGAAGCAAAAGTGTCCGGAATTCAAATCATGATTAAAAAAGGGTCCGGATTTCAAATCACGACACGATAAAGAAATTCACAAATTTCGAACAAATATAACACGTTTTTTGTGGAATTCTGTGAGTCATAACTTACATGAATTAGAAGACTTCTATAGTAATTTCTCATGCCATGATACGTCAATATTTTTCAGTTGTTGGAGCTGTTATCGTTACGATACGATTGCCAAAATAGATTTTTTTGTGATGTTCTAGAGAATCTACTTGTAAATATTGCAGGAAAAAATCTTATAAGCAGGTAAATTCGCAGATTGTGTCATATTTACCCGAAACCCACTCACCCGAAAGACAGTTACCCGAAAGGCATTCACCCGAATGTAACAAATACCCGAATGCGACAGCTACCCGAATGTAACACCTACCCGAACTGACAATTACCCGAACGCGACATTTGCCCGAATGTAACATCTACCCGAATGCGACACTTACCCAAAAGAAGGATATATTTTAATAATACACAAGTTTTACCATATTTGTATTTGTATTTGTATATTTATTTCTGATCATTGTTATATGAAGATGATATTTGTCTAGTACATTCATTCTCATTTAAATAGAAATACTTTTGCGTTGTTGGTTAGTGTGTGGGTAGTGTGATTTGAGAAATAGTGGCGTTGAATAAAATCCTTTTCAAAATAATGAAATGTGAAATAATACAGTTTTATAACGTATTATTATAACGTATTAAACTTCATAAATCTTTCATATGGATGACGCAGCCCGTTTATTTAACACGTTGAGTGCCACGCGGTTTCATAGCGACTTTCCCGTCAGGCCAAAGCGGATATCGTAGTACAGCGTAGTGGAGCGCAATATTGGAAAATTAGAATTTACTCGATGGAAATTTTCGAACGTATTTGGACCATCGTTTCTTATCGTAAGAAGGTATTTGTGCTCGAAAAATATTTCTGCGAAAAAAAAATTAAATTCTACCTTTTCCATCATAGTTTATACTGTCAGTTACCGGTGACTGACGCGCAGTGTTTGGATTTCGATCAAAATCGAATGATACACAATGTGTCATGCAAGTAAACTCTCACGAACATATAACCAAATATGAGAGGATCATTCAGGTACTTGTATGAATGTCAGTAATCACTTGTGTAATATTTAGTGATTAAACTGAGAGAGGAACGAAGACTGTTGATTGCATATCCGATCTGTATCAAACATCGCATACCATTTTCGAAGCCTGCATACAAGTTTGAACCGCATATATCGTCCCGCTCTACTATAGCGAAACCCACTGCACAGGCAAGTGCAAAGCAATAAATGATACAAGAAAAATTACGTCATCATTCGGTCACCATTTGCGGAGAGCAACAAATGGGGAAAAAGAGCAGTGTTGCTAGTAAAACTATGCGGTCTATATGAATATACACATTTCAAGGGATAGAGGCGTTAAAAATGGAAAATATAATCTGACTACCCTTCCCTTAGCCTCTATCGAGCTAAATAATCATATAGTTTGCACTCTCTGAGACTTAAAAATCAGGATCTGCTACATTAGCTGAATATGAATCTTTCGCTTTGCGTTGTCCGTACGATCCTGCTGTTTCATGTTGCATGGAGAGGTCGGTATGCATATGTTAGAGGCAAAGAAGAAAATAAGCTTTCTGCACCGAAAGCGTATATGATAGCTTTGCTTGCATGCTGGTGTGCAATGAAGTGCGAGCCGATGCAGAGTTGTCTCGTTCTCTTTTGTGTCGTGATTTGCAGCACATAACAACAATAGAATACCGCTGGGGGAAATGTTTCCTGAAAGATCATATTTGAACGAACGAAAGCGATTTTTTCAATGAGTGGATCATTTGGCAAACACTGCTGACGCACCCTTATCGGAAAGCTTGATGTCAGTCACCGATGACTGACGTAGCAGTAAATGTGTTAAAAGAAAGCTGACAATTTTGGATACATATGTACGTATGGCACTGAAGTGCAATTTTGATTATGAATTTATTTTTTCGATATAAAATTTATTCTGAGATCAAAATACATGACATTCATAATTAACCGGGCAAACGTAATGCACCAGGTAAACGTATGCCGTCCGACGCTCGGTCGACTAAAGGATCGTCTCCTCTGTTTCAAACAAACCGGGCAATCGGTGGAACACAGGTTTGCTTGCGAGAGGCCGCCGCTTCCGACGGCGGGTCGGCGGCCAACTCGGATTGTGTCACCTTGGCCGCTTGGTGCCGCCTTGGTTCCTTATCTTCGTTAAATGGGGACTTCGTCCTCATTACATTGCTCTCAGAATAAATTTCATTGCGAAATAATATATTCATGATAAGAACTTCGCTGCGGTGGTAAATAAGTAAGTACCATTTTTATTCTTATTCTTATCTATTCGTTTTCACATTTTCATTTAATTTCTTATGGTAAAGTTACCTGCTTATTCTTCCAAATATTCCATAACCCATGCTCATGTCTGAATGATTTCTTGGCCTTAAAGAGCAAAAAGGAAAGTAAAGAAGACGGCATGTCAATTGTGCCTACACCAATTTCTAAAAACGACACAGCGAAGTCTTCAACATCTTTTTCGAATTTCCTCATTACAATTTCTCATTTTACTTCGTAACAGGAGATTCGACAAAACTCATAATCTGATTTGTCGGAATTTTTCCGTCTTCATTTGGGTAAACATTGCATTCGGTTCAATGTTGCATTCGGGTATTTGTTACATTCAGGTAAATTTCCATTTGGGTATTTGTCGCCATTCGGGTGAATGTTCATTCGGGTATATGTTGCATTCGGGTATTTGTTACATTCTGGTAATTGTTACATTCGGGTATGTGTTACATTCGGGTTAATGTGCTTCGGGTAAACGTGTTTCGGGTGAATGGGACACAACCAAATTCGCAATCTGATGTATTCCCTGAATTTCTGCAAAATTTCATAATAATACGTTCAGCCGTTGTCTAAATTCATCGCGATGTTAAGTATTTAAGGAAAAAAAACAGATAGAAATGTCGCTGTCGCAATTTGCTCCTCCATTTTTTTTCGTCGAGTGTATAATCACTCTTTGGGAAACGGAGTTATTTCAATCATTGTGCGACGCAGTAGAATTGTTTTGTCAACGCTGCCTTCTGCAATGGCTACGGTACATAAGTTACAGTTAGCCGTTCCATAAAATTTAGCTGAAAGTAGCAGCAAACGAAACACATAAGCCAATTTACGCTTAGCTTGCGAAAACCATCGACAACATTGCAATGACATAATAAGCTAATTTACGCTTGGGGATAACCCATGGAAACCATGGAGGAAAATGCCGCAAAATTAGACTGTAACGAGAGAAAAGTGAATATTTCATTTTGAGTAATGAAATGACCTAGTAGGAATTGAAAGTGCTTTTTTTTCTCATCAGTATTGACCACTTCGTTTTACTACTTATTTAAATGTACAGAACTTATCTTTTAAAGAATTGCAAGTGGGCCCAATGAAAAGTTCTCGAAGAAGAGTTTTACAATTTATACAATGATTATCCAATTATCGATGAGGTAGAGGTGTGTAATTTACCGCGACTTTCGCGTCTAGTGCGCACGATGTTTTCCTCCCAACGTCTGACGCTTTCATCATCAGATGTGTGTGTGTGTAGCTAAATGAGACGTTTCTCATATAGCAAAGTCTATAATCACTTCCTCCAAAACCAGTTTAGCTGTAAGCTGGTCCAGCGAAATCGGAAATAAGTTGATTCAGCTGGAACTGAAGAGTGATGAAACAAGCATTATGAAACACTACGTGTGTTACTATTTACTGAGCATTTTATTCTCTATCTTTTAATACATTTTTAGTTCCTTAGCTTCATTCCGTCACAGAATGCTTTCATGCCTGTTGGTATCCTTACATCATCACCAATTTACACATTTGAGACGAATGCATATTAACGACGTTATCCCTTGTTTGTCATCTCCTGTATGAATATTCAAGGGTCTGCAGCTTGGTGCATGTTCCAGACGATCGCTCTTTCATTCTTAAGAAAAGGTATCATCTTCAGTCTTGGTCTTGATTAGCGAAAATCTGAGCTCTTTCCAAGAATAGTTTACACATTTTGCCACTTGTCATGGTGCACACTTTTGCTTGTTTGCTTCTCTGAAGCATTGTAATCAGAAGCAATTTACAAACCTTAACACGTTGAGCCCCGAATTTTTCTTGCTGCGCTTTCCATTCAGCCCGCGTCATGAGCGTTTGCACAATATCAGTGTCGGTCTCAGCTTCCTAAGATACTCATTGTATAATAGAAAATAGTCAAAAATTCGACTAGAAAGTATCCACAGTTTTGTAAAACACCCGAAAACAAACCGTATATATTTTTATTTTCTTATTCCGTGACTGTCAGTCCCGGTCAGCCAGCGTTTTCTTACCAAAAAGCTGAAAGTCGACCCCTTGGAACCGACGTGAGGCTCAACATGTTAACCATGTGTGTGTGTGTGTGTGTGTGTATGTGTGCACGCGTGCGTTTGGTCGGTGGATCGCAAGCGGTGGAAAATTTCACCGACGATTCATGCTAATTGCTTCCACACATCGCTGTTCTAATCTTCATCAACAGTTCCTTCAATCCAGCTGATGTACTCAAACAAATTTACGTAGATTCCAGGAATTGTGCCGCCACATCGCCGGGGACCCAGGCTAACCATGCCAACTTCGTACCACCGTGGAGATTGGGTGTTACGTTGCTGCATTAATGGGCCGCCAGAATCTCCCTGACAGGCATCCTTCCCCGGTTCTCCCCCTACGCAGAGCTGAGATTCGGTCAGCTCAACGAAAACTTCGCGATATATATCGTTGCAAACCGAGTGATTGTGAACTGGCATAGATATGGCGTGCTTTTTACGCACCAATGGACCTGAAACGATAAAAATGAAGTTCAAATGAGATAAACTATAGATTGCATTTCCAGAAAAATATTTTTAACTTTAGCTGTTTGCTGCTGGTTTTTTTTTTTAACCATTCAGAACATTAGATAAGTATTCACCAACGTGCACAAGACCTAGCCTCTCTAAATTTCACTCTCCGCTGGTGTCTCTCTGGCTCTGGTGTCGTGGCTTACCCTTTGGCGCTAAGGGAGTTGGCCCGAAGCATGCCAAGTGCCTCACTCCACCAATAGGCTGGACGTCGCTTATACCTGGGTTCCCTTTTTCTTGACATTGTTGTATCACATGCTTTTGCTAGCGTTTCTGTCAGTTCATCCGCGTCTATGTTCAAAACGTCGCACTACACGAGTAGTGCTTCGACGAAAAGGTGCTTGTACAAGGTTCTAGTCTTCCACCTGCGCGGGCACGTCCTATTTATATGTACTGCCACCGAATTTTGTTGGCCAATAGTACCACGGACGGCTCGATGATCACTGTGGGTATATCCTTCGAACACCCTCCACCTCATTTTCGTCATTACGACGGACTGCAGAATGTCAAGTCGATGATGGACTCCCGGCCATCTCTGCGGAAGGTACTAGGGGGCTCTTGTTGCACAGGGCCATATCCAACTTGGTAAATGGCTCCTAGTAAACTAGTTCCTCTTGCGTTGGTGCAGCCGCTTCCCACTCTACTTGTCTTCGGTCGGCGAGCTCCTTGGTGAGGACATCCAGCATGTAATGAAACTGATCCATTGCTCATCTGGGAGGTGCGTAGCAACTGCAAATGGACATTTCGTTGATCTTTGCGATCAAGAAACCCTCGCGCGACTTTGAGATTACCTCCTGGATGAGGTATTGGTCCGTATTGGTATTGGTCCGTGACTTGAATGGCGGTCATTCACACTTTATCCGCCACTCAATTGTCTTTACCGGGGGGATAATTGCGACATTAATGTTTGCTTCTGTCGTTGATTGCCGCAACAGTTGCTGCGCGATGACGCAGTGGTTAAGGTTAATTTGGATTACCTCCATCACTGTCGTCTTGCCATTGTCTGTTTGTACACTGGACAATTGAAGTCTCCCGTCGTATGATTACCGTTCTCTTGTTTTGATTCTGAAACGACCCACAGTCTAGCAGACGTTTATACTCTCTGACTTCAGTAACATGTTAGCTGCGTCATACTTTTTCTTTTTTTTTCATCATTTTCTCTTTCTTCTCCCTCTCTATTTCCTCGTTTCTCAGTTTTTTTTCTTGTTTTTGTCACGACTGTGCTCCAGTCGTTTCCCTTGTTATCGGAAACGACTGGAGCACAGTCGAAACATGCAAATCTCCTTGTGCACACATGCGCTCTGGTGAATGAGCACGCTCCGAAACATGTTTGGTTGACAGCGCCATTTTTACGCAGAGATTTGCGCCCAGTGTAAAGCTGAGTTTTACGCTGAAATTTGCGCCGTGCTTGTGCCGTATTTCTATACTGCGCGCTTGAAACAGGATTGCTCTCTCTGTTGAGGTATTTTTCTTCACACAAGCGTATACGGTTCAAATGGGGACGCGCTGTTGTTTTTAAGCTTTGCTTAGAACGAACGAAGACAAAGCGGGCGCTAGAATTTGATGTGTGTGTGTGTATAGAATGAGACGCGCATCACACAAGTGAGAAGAAATGTTTAGTGTCTAAGTTCTGCGCCGGGCTCAAAATTCATTAGCACGACAGCGCATGCTTATGAATTTTGTGCTCTTCGCATCAAGATAGAATACGAGTTTTCTTTGAACGCGCTCTGATGAAAATTAAACTCAAGCGCAGCGCTGCGTTTATTTTCTGAAGACTGGGCAGAACCATCGCCATGGTCGTCCTTGCGTTTTTGACGTAGGGCTATGTCTTTGGTTTCTATATAGGGGGGCTACTCTACGAAAAATGTAACGAAAAATTAAGGGGTTTCAATTGCATATTACGCAATATCGTTATTGCGGTATATGTTATACCAAATACCTCTAGATGGGAAATTTATTCCGCATTTCTTTGATTTTAACAAAAACAGTGAAAATAGTAAAACAAGTAAAAAAATAGCGAATAAAGAAGGGGAAACAAACAATATGTTTAAATACAATTCGGGCATTAGAATTATGATGAAGATGGGCAAACTGTTCGTGAACAGTACGAAGGAACTAGTTCACCAGAAAGATTGAAAGAACGGTCGTCTTTTTCAAAAAACGGTGGTTTGCCTTACGGATTGATGCCGAATGAACTGATTGTCATTATATACTTTCTGCTAACACGTTGAGCTTCGAATTTTTCTTGCTGCGCTTTTCATTCAGCCCGCATCAAGAGAGTTTGCACAATATCAGTGTCGGTCCCAGTTCCCAATGATACTGATACTGATTGTACAAATATAAAATAGTCAGATATTCAACTAGAAATTTGTCACATTTTGTAAAATATCCGAAAACAAACCGTATATATTTTTATTTTCTCATTGTCTATCTGTCAGTCCCAGTCAGTCAGCACTTTCCTACCAAAAACCACAACGTGTTAATTACAAAAAATCCGGAGGAAGCTGAAACAATACACGAATTGGATAACAAAGAAATCTTCTAGTGGGAAAGCAGATTCGAAAAATGTTTTTTTCGTTCCTTTGGTCCATTGCGTGTACGTGTTGTCGTGATAACCATTACTGAAATGTTTGTGAAAATTGAAAAGTGTTCTTTGATGAAATCTAGGTTGAGTCCCAACAGAAAATATGAAAAAATGCGCGAGTCAAATGATGCCATACCCAGGTGAGCAACATATTTTTACATACAATTTGCGACTTCTAAAGAAGAAGCACCTTTTCTTTCCCCATTTCACAATGGTCCAGGAGATGCATTTAAGTGGAAATTAGCATTTAGAGCTCTACAATTATTCTCTAGACAAAAACTGTCTTAGACAAAAGTTACATATGATAGAGCGCTCATTTACATGTTTCCAGAAATAGGGTGACCAACATTTTCGATGAAATAAAAAATATAACTTTCTTATCTCTATAGATAGAGGTAAACATACACGGAGAGCAACTACGAATTGTACAGTCTACCCAAGCTCAAGCTCTATAGATAGAGGTAAACATAGTTTGACAATGTTGTAGTCCCAGTTATTTGAAACATTCTTGTAGAACAAAGTTTTTTTTTCTATCTCTTCAAAAAAATGATATAGCGCCTTTTTCCTAATTTGCGTTGGGGTCATCATTAAAAAAATCTGTTTTTTTTGCTCTAACTTTTATATTTCAAATTCTACATACAAACTGTCTTCGAAAGACTTTTAGAACATACTGATACAAACATTTTGCGATGCAGAACTTGTCTATCTGAATTTCACTCACTTCCCAAAAAATACGCTCTGTTCAATTGCTTGCCATTCTTTCTGAGGCAAACATAAACAAAGTATATTGGCAGAATTTTAGAGAATAGAGTTCACTTTACATAATGTATTATTTTCAAAACTATGTTGTTTTTTCGTGTTTGAGTAAATTAAAATTAAAATCATGAGTTTATGGATGAAAAACCATCAATAACATAAAGTAGGTTTAAGATATTGACAAGTTCTGTTCACCCCAAAATGTTAGTCTTAATAAGCTCTTAAAGTCGTACGAATACAGTTTTGATGTAGAATTTGAAATATAAAAGTTAGAGCAAAGAACCCGCTTTTTCATGGTCACCCTAATGCAACCTAAGAAAAAAGCGCCAAATCGATTATATTAAAAGATAGAAAAAAGCTTTGTATACAAAGTTAATTAAAATAGTTGGAGCTACAACATTGTACAAATTTTTATTTCATCGACAGCTTTGGTCACCCTATTCTTGATAACATAAAAATGAGCGCTCTATCATATGTAATAATTTTGTCGAAGACAGTTTTTGTCTAAAGAATAAATATCTCCCACAAAGTTGTTTTTTAACTAAGTTGCATTAGGGTAACCATGAAAAAAACGGTTATTTTACTCTAACTTTTATATTCAAAATTCTACATCAAAATTATCTTCGTACGACTTTTAGAATTTATCAATACCAACATTTTGCGATGCAGAACTCGGTAATATTTTAATCATGCTCAAAGTTATTGATGGATTTTCGTCCAAAAACTCAATGATTTCAATTTTAATTTACTCAAGTACAAAAAACCAACAAACATTTATTATGTTTACCCCAGAGAGAATGGCAAGCAATTGAAAAGAGCGCATTTTTTGGGAAGAAATATCGATAATTTTTAGTGAAATTGAGATATTGACAAGTTCTGCATCGCAAAATGTTTGTATCAGTATGTTCTAAAAGTCCTTCGAAGACAGGTTGTATTTAGAACTTGAAATATAAAAGTTAGAGCAGAAAAACAGTTTGTTCAATGGTGACCCCAACACAAATTGGGAAAAAGGCGCTATATCATTTATTCCAAGAGAAAGAAAAAAAAACTTTGTTCTACAAGAATGTTTTAAATAACTGGGACTACAACATTGTCAAACTATATTTACTATATTTATTTATATCTATAGGAATAAGAAAATTAGATTTTTTATTTCATCGGGTCACCCTATTTTTGGCAACATGTAAATGAACGCTCTATCATATGTAATAACTTTGTTTAAGACAGTTTTCGTCTAGAGAATAACTGTCGAGCTCTAAATGCTGATTTCCGCTTAAATGCATCTCCTGGACCATTGTGCATTGATTAACAAAAACTAAATTACATACAAATTTGAAAATTGTTCTTATCTAACGGTATCAATACAGGATAGCTGCGAATAATAGCTGCGAAGCTGCTTATGTTTGTTGGGTTCTAGCTAACAATGTGAACTGCTTTATCCATCTCTATTCCATGATCTTTATTCGTTCTCTCAAATTTTTTTCGTAACGGACAAGGTGAATCGATGTGTATGAAAATTTATTCTATATATGCCGATAGCATAATCAAAGGTGAGAAGATGATTTGGAATGCACTTTATTTTTTTTTTTATTAAATCGTTTATTTTTACAGGCTCAGTTACATAAGTTTAAAGGAGCCAAACTCCTATTTGTATAGTTACAAGTATATATAAACATTTTTTATTAATTCTAATGTTAATGAAGTAGAGAACCGATTACTCGCGGCTTGCTCGAGTTTAGAAGGGTGACATTTTGTTTCAGGAAAAGGATGGGATATAAGGATATGTTGACAATGTTCACACTCACATTCGCACTCACATTCATCATACTCAATTCATAAGCCTATCTTATATCTAACATGTATTCACATTTCACCTTATTCTATTGTTAGTAAGAAGGGATTTGATTTCTCGCGAAGGGAAAGGAAAAGGAGAATATAAGGATATAAGGAGAATCACACACGAAGATTGATAGCTTTTAGGAAGACATATATTTGGGACATGTAATCAAGGTCTAAACCAGCTAACACATCTCTCACCGGCACATTGGGCTGCCTTCCTCTAGCCCGAAGAGAGTTTTCTAAATTCGATCTGGCAACAAGATACTCCTCGCACGACCAAACAACGTGTTCGATGTCGTGGTAACCTTGGCCACAAGCACAGATATTGCCATCGGCAAGATTAAAACGAAAGAGTAGCGCGTCTAACGAACAGTGATTGGACATGAGTCGAGAGAAGGTGCGAATAAAGTCCCGACTTAAGTCCAGACTTTTGAACCATGGTTTGAGGCTAACCTTAGGGATAATCGAGTGAAACCACCGGCCCAATTCATCTTCGTTCCATTTACGTTGCCAGTTAGCGATGGTATTTTTACGGACTAAAGAATAAAATTCATTGAAAGCGATTTGACGCTGATAGATATCGCCTTCAATTGCACCTACCTTTGCCAATGAGTCAGCCCTCTCGTTACCCGGAATTGAGCAATGTGAAGGGACCCAGACAAAGGTAATGACATAACAGCGTCTGAATAAAGCACTCAAAATTTCTCGTATTCTCTCAAGGAAGTACGGCGAGTGCTTTTCCGGCCTCACTGAACGGATAGCTTCGACAGAGCTAAGACTATCCGTTACAATGTAATAGTGTTCAACAGGTCGTGAGGCGACGCTGTCCAGCGCCCAATGTATTGCTGCCAATTCAGCAATATACACAGAGCAAGGATTCTGAAGACTGTGGGAGGTGCTAAAAATTTCGTTGAACACTCCAAATCCTGTGGACTCATTCATAGAGGACCCATCAGTAAAGTACATATTATCACAATTGACACGCCCATACTTTGCATTGAAGATCGTAGGAATGATCCCCGATCGATGATAATCTGGAATTCCATGGATTTTCTCCTTCATGAACAGATCAAAATGTACAGAGGAATTGATGTAGTCAGGAAAACAAACACGGTTGGGAGTATACGAAGAAGGATCAACCTGCATGGAGATGAATTCATGATATGAGCTCATGAATCCTGAATGAAAATTTAGCTCGATAAGCTGCTCAAAATTTCCGATCACCAATGGGTTCATAACCTTACACCGGATGAGGAACCGAAGAGATAATAAATTGAAGCGATCTTTTAGTGGGAGTACGCCTGCCAAAACCTCGAGACTCATGGTATGCGTTGAGGGCATACATCCCAACGCAATACGGAGACAAAGATACTGAATTCGCTCGAGTTTAATGAGATGTATTTTGGCAGCTGATTGAAAACAGAAACTGCCATACTCCATCACTGAGAGAATAGTTGTTCGATACAACATTATAAGATCTTCGGGATGGGCTCCCCACCATGTGCCGGTAATTGTACGGAGAAAGTTCATTCTTTGTTGGCATTTTTTACTCAGATACCTAATATGGGCCCCCAAGTACATTTGGAGTCGAACCAGACCCCAAGATACTTGAATGACATAGCATGAGTGATCGGTTTACCCAAAAGTTGAAGCTTTGGTTTTGCTGGTCTATGCTTCCTAGAAAAAACCACCATCTCTGTTTTCTCCGTGGAGAATTCGATCCCTAGCCCAATGGCCCAGGTTGAAAATTTGTTCAAAGTATCTTGTAAGGGTCCTTGCAGGTCGGATTCGTTTGATCCTACGACAGACACCACTCCGTCATCTGCAAGTTGTCTTAGGCTGCAATTTTGTGTAAGACAATTGTCGATGTCGCTTACATAGAAGTTGCACAAAAGGGGGCTTAAACATGAGCCCTGGGGGAGGCCCATGTAGGAGACCCGATTTACTGTCGAATCCCCGTGAGAAAAATTCAACTGTTTCTCACAAAGCAAGTTATATAACATATTATTCAACAGAGGCGGCAGACCCCGAGAGTGTAATTTGTCTGACAAAACCTCTATTGAAACTGAATCAAAGGCCCCCTTTATGTCCAAGAATACTGAAGCCATTTGTTTTTTTTCGGCGTAAGCCATTTGAATTTCTGAAGAAAGCAACGCAAGACAATCATTCGTCCCCTTGCCCCTGCGGAACCCATATTGTGTATCTGAGAGTAAGCCATTCGTTTCAACCCAATGATCAAGGCGAAACAAGAGCATTTTCTCCAACAATTTCCGTATACAAGACAGCATTGCTATTGGGCGGTACGAATTGAAGTCGGACGCGGGTTTTCCGGGTTTTTGAATAGCTATAATTCGCACTTGTCTCCAATCATCTGGAACAATATTATGCTCCAGAAACCGATTGAATAAATTCAACAAGCGATGTTTCGCTACATCAGGGAGGTTTTTTAACAAGTTGAACTTAATTCTATCCGTTCCTGGAGCAGAATTGTTACATGAAAGGAGAGCAAGAGAGAATTCTACCATCGAAAACTCAGAATCAAGATCGCACCTATCTTGTGGTATATCTCGAACAATTTTCTGCACGGGAGCGGAATCGGGACAAACCTTCCGTGCAAAATTAAAAATCCATCGATGTGAATTTTCTTCGCTTTCATTCGTTGAAGAGCGATTTCTCATGTTTCGAGCCACTTTCCATAATTTTTTCATTGACGTTTCTCGTGACAAACCTCCCACGAAATTTCGCCAATAAGCACGTTTTTTCCCTTTGATCAAATTTTTGAACTGATTTTCAAGGTGCAAATACGTTTGAAAATTCTCAATGGTTCCACGTTTCCGAAAAGCTTTAAATGCGTTCGATTTATCCTGATAAAGCTTGGAACATTGGCTAT
Organism: Toxorhynchites rutilus septentrionalis; assembly: GCF_029784135.1. Taxonomy (NCBI): domain Eukaryota; kingdom Metazoa; phylum Arthropoda; class Insecta; order Diptera; family Culicidae; genus Toxorhynchites; species Toxorhynchites rutilus. The sequence continues at coordinate 185,157,902 of NC_073746.1, forward strand.
CCCACCATGGATTGGGAGGCCTTTGACGAAAAGTGGAGCCTGGGATGGGTTTCGTTTGAGCGCGAACCGCGCTGTCATATATCAAACGAGAAAGGAAGTTATACTCCTCCAATGGAGGCAAACCATCTCTGGAATTGATGGCTAGAGCAATTGCGTCCGCATATTTTTTCCAGTCAATGTGTCTTGTGAGGTCATATGCCATGTTTATAGATTCAGAAGAATTCGAACCAATGGTGATGGAAATTTTGATTGGCAAGTGGTCACTGCCGTTGGGGTCCTGGATTACATTCCACTTGCAATCTAACGATAGTGAATTCGAGCAAAGCGAGAGGTCAAGAGCACTTGGGTTAGCAGGAGGTTTAGGTACACGTGTTGTTTCCCCAGTGTTCAAAACGGTCATATTGAAGCTGTTACAAAGGTCATATATCAACAATGAACGATTGTCGTCGTACTGTTCCCCCCAGGCAGTTCCGTGAGAGTTGAAGTCTCCCAAGATCAATCGTGGCTCAGGAAGGAGTGAGCACATGTCAAAAAGTTGATTGCGGCTAACCGCAGCTCTCGGAGGCCAATACAAGCTGACAATACAGAGGTCTTTGCCTCTGATGTTTGCATGACAAGCAACAGCTTCGATCCCTCCAATAGGTGGAAGGTCAATTCGAAAAAATGAGTGGCACTTATTGATACCCAATAGCACCCCTCCGTATCTGTCATCACGGTCCAAGCGTATGATATTAAAATTGTGGAAAGAGATATCATCTCGCGAAGAAAGCCAAGTTTCGGACAGAGCAAAAACATCACAATTGAACTTATGAATTAAAAATTTGAATGTATCCAATTTAGGGATAAGACTACGACAATTCCACTGTAAAACAGTGATATCTCCGACCTCTCTATTTAAATTAGACATCAAGAGAGATAATCATTGCAAGGAGGGGCCATGTTTGCATCAATTGTTGCAAAATTGTCTTTAATACTGGAAGCATTGAAATGACAATGGTTCTGATGGAGTCGGAAACATTAAAACACTTGAAGATTTGGTCCAAAAGGTCAGACAACTTTATAAATCCCGATTGGGAAGTTGAACTGGACGGAAAAACAGGGACAGTTGGGGTTTTTGATGTCCCCTCGAGTGCTGGGCCATTCGAAGATGAATTATTCCCACGGAAACCAGGAGGAACCTGATTTTGCTTGTCCGCTGCACTCGATTTTTTAGGCATGCTAACAGGGGGTATCACCGGAGGGGCTTGTCCTTGAACTTTAGGAGTGGTCACATTTTTGCGCCGGGGATTCCCTTGGAATATGAACGGTGTGCCCCCGTTAGCTGTGTCCGCTTCTATTTCGTCAACGGGCAACGTGGCGAAGAAATTTTGTGTGTTGATTGGTTGTTGTTGTTGGGCCAGTGGCGAAGCGCCCTTTAAAATATCCGCAAAAGTGCGTTTCGAGCGTTCCTTCAAAGAGCGCTTCTGTTTCTCCCAGCGACTCTTGTAAGTTTCACAAACTGAGAGCTCGTGTGGGGATCCCCCGCAATATGGACATTTATGCTCAGTCGCACTGCAGGATTTCCCCTCATGTTGCTCTCCGCAAGTGGCACAGCGCTCCTTGTTGGCACAATAATCTGAAGTGTGACCAACTGACTTGCATTTTTGGCAAGTCATGGGCTTTGGCACGAAGAGTCGCACAGGCAATCTCAATTTGCCCACCATGACGTAGTCAGGTAGAGCGGAACCAGCAAAAGTTACTCGAAACGAGTCTGACGGCGTGAATTTAGTTTTTCCCTCTTCTTGGGATACTTTTCCTAGTTGGCGGCTGTCCAAAATTTTAACACCCACCAACGGGAGTCTTTTAAATTTACCAACTCCTTCTTTTATCATTTCGCACGTCAGACCAGTTTCAGTTACCACCCCCGAGATTTCTACGTCATGGGAGGGCACGTAGACACGATACTCTAGGGTGAACCTCTCGTCGATCACAATTGCATTTGCGTGTTTCCGATCACTCACGACAACACGCAGTTTGTTCGGTCTAACCTTAGAGATTTCGACCACGGAGGAATATAATCTTGCCAGATCTTTCGAAACCTGAATGACATTAATTGCCTTTCCTTTTGGTTTAGGCCGGAAAAAAACAACCCATGGACCAGCTCCAAGTGCATCGTCTGGATAGACCTTGACACGAGGAGAGGAAACAACTGAGGGGGAGGACGAGGTCGATTGTTGAACGGGAGCGGTATCAGTAGGGCTGGGAGGCAAGTTCGGTAGTAGAGCGGAAGCGGGAGCGGGAGATTGAGGGGGCGAAGAGGAAAAGTTTGCCAATTTTCTTGAGGGGGGCTTGTTAAGGTAGATTACCTCTTTCTCTGAAGAGACATCTTCTGAGGGGGGAACGCGTTTAAGCGACTTCCCAGCCCCCGTTGTAGCTAGTGAGGAGGAAACAGTAGTTTCAATCTCCATGTCAACATGACCTTCTGCCATTACGGCAGATATAAAATAATATAATTCTTATTTTTTTTGTATTTCTAAACCTAATATATATTATACCTAAATCGCACACCAATGCGAATGAAATGAAGCGGTGTCTCAATCGAACCGCGTGGCAATCGCTCGGCACAGATGCAACGGTATATCGCACCACAACACGATGATGGAATCGATGACGATGCTAAAGCACACACAGCGATGATACGGCACACGCACCGCGTCCGCCGTGGAGGACTTCTTCCTCACGCTGGTAGTGATTGCTGCTCTCCTCACTCGCGCAATAAAGAGAACCCCGTTAGGGCGAAATAAATTCACCAGCCACGAACTGATAACGGTATAATCTCCACTTTATAATAGACGCGAACAAATTTGCGACCGATGTCTTCGGACTGCGCGAGCTGAATGAATGCACTTTATTATCCTCAAAGTTTCGTCGAGAGCCTGGTTTGAAGGGATCAACGTTGATAGAGATTTTATTAGAAAGGTTGTTTTCTAATCATATTTTGTTCAATATATGTCTATATCATGTAGGATATGATATTGAGTAGATTGGTAATGTTCAAAATTTTGCAATGCGGCACCAATAGCTACTAATGGTTTCATTCAGCCAGCTACAATTCCCCAAATCCAGTTGTCCATCACCCTTTTCTTTCCCCATAAATAAGCAACACACATTGGGATCAGTTCACTACAGAATCCACATAAATTTCATAAGGTATCACTCATGGTCATAAGATAACTAATCAGCATCACCTGGCGAAATAATTATAACCACCCACCACAGGCAATATTTCAGAGAAGTATAATGCCGCCGAGGCATGTTCAGTGTTGCCACACGTACAGAATTATCTGGAAGGTAGAGATTTTATCGTTATTTTAGGTAGGGATAGACGGGGTAAGACGGACCACTTCCAGTTTTATAAGAAATGCTCAGTATTTTGATAAATATGCTACGAAAGAAGCATTAATAGCAAATTTTTGTCATTTCGAAACACCTTGCAACATCTGAGCGCACGAAATATCAAAACTGTAAATAAAACAAAGTTTTCGTCCATTGCGATTGCAAGTGATCTAATTTTCAAGGCAACCAAAATAAGGATTTTTCCAGCAAAAACAGTATATTCCGTTAGATGCCAGTGTCCTAGGTTCTTCCTGCGTGAAAAAATATGTTAAATTTGATATAAAATGCAAAGGGTGCTCTGGGGGGAAGACGGACCATTTTCGACGGAGTAAAAGCGCCATATGTCGTGATATTGAATGATTTTCATATCAAATAAAACACCATATTTTTACATTATTCTTTCAACAAGAAGAAGCGAATGTCGGGCAATAAAGTTTTAAAGTGCAATCCGACATCATCTTTCCGGAAGCCGGAAGCTACTTCCACTGCCAGAGCTCGGGCCTTCAACAGGCCATCCGTCACTAATTTTTTCAACCTCTTAACATCCATGACGGAGCACACAGGTTTTCGACTGGCAATGAAATTCACACATTCACACATGAATGTGTTATTGGAATTTAATGTAGACAAACAGCTACCGTCTCTATAAGTTTCCCTTTTTTTGGAAACCTTCACTATTGGTGCTCTTCGTGCCCCTAAAAAGAAAGGTCCTCGTGTTACGAAGAGAAAACGTGCTGCAAAGAACACGGCCGAGTTGACTTCCAACGACTACATGGAAGGCTTGAAAAAGGCCAAAGTGTCACAGGACACAAAAGGTATACAAAAAGGACGACTTTGAGGAAACTTGAAGGATCAAAGACATCACCTACTTCGGAGACTTCACGTGAACAGACTTTGAGAGATTTTAGACCCACGTAGACAATCGTCCTTATAGGTTCCGAAAATTTGATATTTTTTTCTCCAATATTCTCCTAACTCTGCACGCGGAATATGGATGAGCTTTACATAAGAAAGTTTTTGTGTAGTTTATGAACAACTCTAAACCATGTACATTAGACAACTTAGACAACTGTTCCTGTTATTCCTACTAAACTCAACTGTTTGAAAATAGTCTTGGTTCGTCTTACGTCGTCATGGTCCGTTTACCCCGCGGGTGGTCCTTCTTACCCCGCCAGCAAAATAAAAAGTATTTTTTATCATTTAAAAAATTAATGAAAAAAAACCAAAAAAATGAGTTTCAAAAGTTTCAGCTACAAATTTTTTAGTAGTATATTATTATATATTCAATAATATGCGGCACTACAAACAGGGAAAATCTCAGACGACGTTTAACTAAAAATTGGTTTTCCTAGGGGGGCGGGCTTACCCCGTCTTCCCGTACAGATTCTGTATGGTACAGGGTACAGATTTTCGTCAAAAAGTACAGATTGGTTCAGATTTTTTTCTGCCTGTGAATTTTTTTCATTTGAACAAAGCAACATTAAGGTACATGATGACTTTTACTTATCAGCAGAGCAGCTACAATGCAATGCAATTTCATAAGGACGGAATTCCTTACAAGGATCGTCTGAAAGGATTCGCGTCGGACGGTGTGACCGTAATGATGTTTCGAATTCTGTAATACGCTTGATCAAAATCGATTACCTAGATTTAGATTTAGATTTAGATTTAGTACCTGATTATCTTGAGCATTTATTGAGGGACATATATACCTATACATCAAATACCCTAAAAAGGACTAGCGAATTCGAGGGATTACAGGAAATTTTAGAACTCATTTCATGCATTTAACGATTTTCAGCGTTAATTTTGTTTTTCACAATTTAGTATCAATGTGACAAAATAGACTGCTTGCAGAATATTGGCTGCCCTCAAAGATACATTGACAAAACCTGAGATATTTTTTTTTGAGTGTGCTAGGCCCCAGATCATCAAATTGAGTCGTTTATTCCAGGCTGAAAACCCTGAATTCACGATGCTAAATGAAGAGCAGAAAGAGGAAGCAGAGCAGAGGAATCTCACGTTGTTTCAATGTCCAATGCTATTAAATTTTAAGATCATTTGTAAAGCTGCAAGTATTTTTAGGTTGGAATGGCAGCAGAATAAATTATCATAACAATGGACATCAAAAGGCAGATAATTTTTAAGGATATTTGTCGCAGTTTGATCATGCAAATGAGAAAAAGATTCGTTTTTGATGATCCGACGCTGAAGACTGCGACAATGTTAAATGGAAGAAACTTTTTCAATTTGACAATCATTTACGTTGTGTCGGAGGCGTTTCCAGGGTTCTACGATGAGAATATACAAAATCTGGAGAATGAATTCCGTACCATAAAAAAATCACTTCGTAAAGAAATCACATTTTCAGAAAACGAGCATGTGCAGGATTGGTGGACAAAAATTGGATGCCTTAAAAGTAAGTTACGTTTGTTTGAAGCGTAAGATTTTGAGTGATAAAAATTTGCCAGCTGAACGAAGTGTTATGATAATCACTTTATTTGAAAGATAAAAGGTCTACGAGGACTTGTTGCTCATTGGTCTAGAATCTTGTTTCATTAATTCAATAACTGTGTAACTCGCTCGCGTTCTCGACGCTTCGATATCTTGTTTGTAACGTTCTCATTATGCCGTACTCCTTGGCAACAGTCGAGCGATTTTTTTTCTGAATATAATCAGAACAACAATAAGCTTCGAAATCGGCTCAGCAACGATACAATAAACGTTATTTTGAGATCAAAAGATTTAATTAAAGCTCGAAAAATTTAATGAATGATAGACACAAACACACGAATGACTTGCGAATGTAAACGTAGTACAGGGTCTTCCAGATTAAACGCTCACGCAACAAATTTTAATAACTTCTACAAAAGTGAACCGATTTTTATTTTTAAAAAACAAAAATCAAAGATGAGATCAAAAGATTTAATTAAAGCTCGAAAAATTTAATGAATGATAGACACAAACACACGAATGACTTGCGAATGTAAACGTAGTACAGGGTCTTCCAGATCAAACGCTCACGCAACAAATTTTAATAACTTCTACAAAAGTGAACCGATTTTTATTTTTAAAAAACAAAAATCAATGATGAGATCAAAAGATTTAATTAAAGCTCGAAAAATTTAATGAATGATAGACACAAACACACGAATGACTTGCGAATGTAAACGTAGTACAGGGTCTTCCAGATTAAACGCTCACGCAACAAATTTTAATAACTTCTACAAAAGTGAACCGATTTTTATTTTTAAAAAACAAAAATCAAAGATGAGATCAAAAGATTTAATTAAAGCTCGAAAAATTTAATGAATGATAGACACAAACACACGAATGACTTGCGAATGTAAACGTAGTACAGGGTCTTCCAGATCAAACGCTCACGCAACAAATTTTAATAACTTCTACAAAAGTGAACCGATTTTTATTTTTAAAAAACAAAAATCAATGATGAGATCAAAAGATTTAATTAAAGCTCGAAAAATTTAATGAATGATAGACACAAACACACGAATGACTTGCGAATGTAAACGTAGTACAGGGTCTTCCAGATTAAACGCTCACGCAACAAATTTTAATAACTTCTACAAAAGTGAACCGATTTTTATTTTTAAAAAACAAAAATCAAGCTTATCTTAGGACATTTTCGATGTGACCACCGCTTTTTTCGATAACGCGTATTAAAGAGTGAACAAAATTCTTCATGCATAACTCTAACATTAGGGGTAGTGGGGGCAAATTGGTCATGGGGAGCAAAGTGGTCACCTGCTTGTTTGGTAGTATAACTATTGACTATAGATGCCGTATTGGTGGTCACTTTATGTTTGAAGAATTTAATGACTTTTGAGTCACCCTGTACTTCAGTAGAGCTGTCGCATGTCAAAATATAAATAAAAACAGAAATTGCTGTCTCGGTAGCCATTAGGCTGTAGTTCAGTGCGTATGGTACCTAAGGAATTTCTCGTGAAATTCAGTTTATTCAATCTAATATGTTGGACAAATCATGAGAAAATTTAAATTGATACTCTAGGTAAATAGGCCAAGCTTATTTCATACATATACCTATTATATCAAATATGTTTTGAACAAATTTGGACGAAAAAAACGCATAAATCTATCCCATTTAGCTTGATATGTGCGGGTGACCACTTTACCTCCAAGCAAAAAAGAAATGATCGATTTTTCACCATTTCTTCTAATCGTGAAAAATGTACTATTTTGAATTGTTATAGTAAAAGCCGTTTGCTATCTTGAACAACAATGAGTTGAACTGTAATATTCTTCGAGAAACGGGAATTGAAGCGGTATGTGGACGCTGGAAATGGGCATATTTCTTAGGGTGACCACTATGTCCCCACTTCCCCTATGACTTCGATGCTGTTGAAATTCCGAGTTATTTCTTCTTTAAGTTCCTCCAAATTTTGTAGCTCATTAACATAGCAACGGTCCTTCACGTACCCCCAGAGGAAGTAATCGATGACGAGGAATGTTGAAATTCTTACCATAAAAAGACAAAGTTTCATTAAGGCTTCGATTTCTCGAGTAATACGATTTCACTAAAAATACACGGTCTTGTGAATTGTACATCTTGACATTAAAAACCATCCGATCAGACTGAACGAGTAGCCGAAAATTATCATCCCGAAGTGGGGAATGTAGTGTTTCCATCGACGGTGCGAAAAAAAAATTTAATGAGTAGCTATTCGATTTTTTTTGCGTGAGCGTTTAATCAGAAAGACCCTGTATTTGTAGTAAATAAATGAGTATTTTTAGATTTTCATAGATTTTTTTCTACGGCGAATATTTTCCATGGTACAAATTTTTGGAAGAAAATGTACAGATGAAGAAGATTTTTACCCCCTCTGGTACATATGAAAATGTGGCAACACTGGGCATGGTGGCTATTTCAAACTTAAATTTAAGAATGCACTGTAAGATGACGGCTTCTTATCGTATTCAGCTAAATTAAATAAACGAAAGTAAAAGACGATCGATCGATTAATATTACTGTTGGGACGATTTTATCAATGAAGATGTTCATTTATGGGCATCAATACAAGAAGATCAGAGAAGGTCGGGTTTTTCGTGATGATATCTATATCAGATATTTATCTTTATCATTTTCTTACAAACCGTTTGAAGTTCCGTTTAGTTCATGTAACAAAAGGTTTTCTAGGGGATTTGGAGTTGTGAATGAGTTAAACTTACTGAACAGTTACGAAAACTCAATTCAAAACAATTATCCTCAAAGTCCTACGTCAAGGTTCTAGGCTGTTCAGCTAGAGCTCTCTGCAACGCTTCCGCGAGTGCTTTCTCGGCGGTTTTCGATCTTTCGATGAGTTCATCGTGCTTCTTCATAACAATTCCCATGAGAGATCTCAAACCCAACATCCTGGACTTGATATCCTTATGCACGTTGGGTTTGTCCTGCACGAAGGTGTCGAACACATTTCGATATGTAAATGCATGAGTGAGATTGTTGTGATTTCAATAGTTTACTTTCGAAGCAGTTTTTGAATTATTAAAACAAGTTTCTAAGTCAATGAGTAACAACCATCACTTTTATCTTTCAAATAAAGTGAATATCATGACACTTCGTTCAGCCGGCAAAGAGGTATTATTCCATCAAATACACAGTAGAACCCCTTTGCAGCCTTAATATTTGGCCGGTCCGACGACGTGTTCCTTGCTTTCGAATCACTACCAATGCATGCAATCGTATGGAAATGGCTTGGCAAATATGGCATCATATTTCGGACACTATGTTCTAATATCTTGAAATGCTTAATGCACTGATGATATAACTATAAAATTAATATCACAATAGCTTCTTTAGAGTAATCCCTTAGTTTCACTATCGTGCAATTCCAAATGAAATCGTCCAAAAAATGCAGATTTTAATAAAATGTATTTTTGATTCGAATGAAAGTTTGTATTCCAAGATGGTAAAACTATTTTTGACGAACTTTGTGGAACATCGAATTTTTATGAATTTCCGAAACTTCGAATTTTTGTATGTTAACAATTAAGGCCACAAATTATGATTTCTGATGTGATTTAAAACAAAAAAGCTCATTATAAATCTCCTTCTAAATGTAGCCATTCTCGAGATATTTTAAAAAATATTTTTAATTTATTGTCTTTTTTATAGTAAATATTCCCTTTTAATATGTTTGTCGTGTTATACCGTCATGTTCATGAAAATTTATGAATTTGCTTATAATTTTCAACAACTTTTCCAAATACATCATTATGGTAAAAATATATGTTTAGGAGTTACGTAAAAAACATTTGAAGACATGTGGGTTAACACAAAACGTAGCGATATTAAAAAATCTTTTTTTATCTTAGTACAAACTTTTAACATATTATTCGTGTTACACAATCAAAACACGAACATTGAAATCCCAACAACAAATACACCTTGTTGATTCAACCGGACGTTATGGGCACAAATATAATTAACTTGTTCACGTTATGCCTAGATTATACCTGAAGCCAGGTATCTCTAAGCTACCTCTGTATAGGTATATAAAGTCAGGTATCTTTAAGCTACCTCTGTACAGGTATATAAAGTCAGGTATCTTCAAGGTACCTCTATAATGTATATAATGTTACTCATATTCAAACATCGTTCATCAGTCGAACAATCTTCCTTATAGAGTAAATAACGGTATACCACAATGGACTACAAAATTTTTTTTTCGTGTTGTAGACCGTTTCCGAAAAACGGTAGGAAATGTTCATCTGAAAAATGTTTCTTAACCGTGTCAATGATTGAGAAACTTAAGTCAATGGGATGCAATATCATTTTAGATACATCTTTAAAAATTTGCGAATCATGCCGTTTATCTGTATACTCTTCCAAACCAAAGCAGTGTAATACTGAGGAGCAGATCAGTACAGCAGTAGGAAATACTTTAGAAGAAGTACCATCAATAGTTTCAGTCGTTTCAGCATCTTCGCAAGATTCCCAAAAAAAAAAAAGTTAGAATTTCAACAGTTTTGCCTAAGTCTTGGTCCGTGCAAAAAATGGAAGAAGAATTTGGCGTTAATAAATATATGGCAATTCAAGCCAAAAAATTGGCAAATGAAAAAGGTGTATTGTCAACACCACATAGCAAATATGGACCAAGTTTAACTGAAGATGTTAAAAATCGTGTTTCGGAATTTTATAATGACGACGATATCTGTCGATCATTACCTGGAGAAAGAGATTATGTTTCTGTAGCCAAAGATGGGAAGCGTCAACACATCCAAAAAAGGTTATTACATCATTATGGGAAACTTTCAACAGATTTAAGGAACTTAATCCAAATTGCAAAATTGGATTTAGCTCTTTTGCATCAATGCGTCCGAAGCATTGCAAGTAGTTCAAGAAATCATAACGTTTGTGTTTGTACATTCCATGAAAATGTAAATCTTATGCTTCATAGTCTCAAAAAATATTCCTTTAACATTGAATGCAAAGAATATAGGAATAAATACTATGTAACATATCAAGTAGATCAAAATACTGTTACCTTCGTGAATGTAAAAAATGCCCAACAATGGACGAGTTTGGAAACTGGTTTCTAGATTGTAGTGTATTTACACCAGTGTGTTACCGCTATAAAAAATTATAGCATCTAGGTTAGTCAATCAATCCCGATTTGTAATCGGCCTCTTTCGTACCCGAACGACAAGCAGAGCAGACGTCTCGTAAAACTTAAAAAGAAACGGTTGATATAATAAATATTGTCTAACGAGTAATAACCTGTAAGGTATTCGTCGTCATAAAAAGTCGTGGTGTAAAAATAAAACACGTGTTGGACATAACCTGAAAATGTCAGTTGTTGGTGAAGGAAGCGGTCCTAATTCGCGGAAGCGGAAGTTGGGAAGCTGCCTTGCATCAGAATAGAGAGATGTCGTATCAGTTACACCAAACGCTCGGAACGGTCAAGAAGGAGGTGCATCAGAAGTCGAGCGCCAAATGGAACCAAGAAAAGGCAGACAACAATAGGAGTCGTCCCGTCAAACAGGCATCAAAACCGTGCTTTCGGTGTAGTCGTCATCATGATCCGAACTCGTGCCCAGCACGCAACTGGTCGTGTTATTCATGTGGAAAGACAGGTCACATTTCCACATGTTGTCAAACAGTGAAGTCTGGAGGAAATAATCGCGTCGCCGAGATGTCTGAAGCCGTCGAGGTCTTACGTCTAAATATGTTTTATTCCCCTATCACGCCATCAGGGTCGAATTTGCCGTCAGCGAAAGCCGAGACAACGAATAAAGGAAAGCAGTTGAGCATCCTGGAACAACCTAAAACCTACAAATTTCCAGTCGGATCTTTAAATAAGATGGATTCTCCAGAATTTGTGTCGCTGGAATGCAATGGTCGTCGTATTGAATTTGAAGCGGATTGTGGCGCATGTCGCAGTGTAATCTCCGTGGATACGCATAAAAAATTTTTCCCCGGAACTAATCTGAAAGGTACGTTTTTGGAATTTATCTCGGTTTCAGGTCAGCGAATCAAGCCGCAGGGAACACTGGAGGTTAGTGTAACAACTCCGTCTGGTGTCAAAGGCCGGTTAGAATTGGTCGTCATTCGAACGGACAGAGAAGTCAATCCGTTACTGGGACGCGATGGGCTCGATTTGGTATTCCCGGAATGGAGAAAAACATTCAGTGTCAAGTCTGTAAGTAATATAGAATCTTTCTTCGAAACTGAACTCAGAACACATTTTCCGAAAATAGTCAGTGAGTCAGCAAATAACGCTATTGTTGGTTTTACCGCTGAGCTAGTTTTAAAACCAGATACTAGTCCCGTTTTTCACAAAGCATATTCAGTTCCATTCTCACTCCGAGAAAAAGTCGAGCTAGGTTTAGATACATTAGTACAAGATGGTATACTTATCCCAGTCCGATCGTCGCAGTGGGCGAATCCAATCGTAGTTGTTCCTAAAAAGGATGGCTCAGTGCGAATTTGTCTCGATGGAAAGGCAGTACTGAATCGTTATACCACTGTCGAACATTATCCTTTGCCAAGAATCGATGAGATCTTAGCAAAACTTGCTAATTGGAAAGTATTCTGTAAAATTGATTTATCCGGAGCTTATTTACAAGTTCAATTGTCAGAGTCATCTCAAGCGTTGTGTACCATTAATACACATCGTGGGCTTTTTCGTTATACGCGCATGCCGTTTGGTATAACTTCTGCCCCAGCGATTTTCCAATCGATTATAGACCAAATTCTCAACGATACACCTGGCCTTGCATACATTGACGACATCATAGTTGGTGGTGCAACGATCGAGGAATGTCGGCATAGTCTGTTTTTAGTACTAAAGAAATTGAATGACCATAATATCAGAATAAACGTGGCCAAATCGAGTTTCTTCAAAAACGAGATCGATTATCTCGGATATACCATAACGTCCGATGGTATCCGTCCGAGTGAGTCGAAAATAAGAGCTATTCTTGACGCGCCTCCACCACAAAATGTGAATCAGCTCCAAGCGTATCTTGGATTACTGAATTATTACCACAGATTTCTTCCGAATTTGTCTATTCATCTTCGTCCGTTGTACAATTTACTGCAGAAGAATAGACGATTCCTTTGGTCGTCTGAGTGTCAGCAAGCTTTCCAAGAAACTAAAAAATTACTAGTAGATAATGATCTTCTCGAACCGTATTGTCTCACGTAGTCGAAAACGTAGAAAAGCCTATTTGTTTTGCTTCTTCTACACTCAGTTCAGCACAGATCAACTATGCTCAGGTCCACAAGGAAGCACTTGCAGTAATTTTTGGTATCACTAAATTCCATAAATTTCTTTATGGCGCAAAATTTAAATTAGTGACTGATAATACTGGCATAAAAGAAATTTTTAACCCGTCTAAGGGTACTTCTTCTATAGCTGCTGCCAGATTGCAACGATGGGCTCTAATATTGGCCGGATATAATTATACGATTGAACACCGTCCGGGAAAATTTATGCATCATGCTGATGCACTTTCACGTCTTCCTCTACCATGTTTAGCAGATGTTGAACATGTTGACCTCGGGATAAAAGCTTTTTCATCTAGTGGTTCTGAAGTTGTGAATATTGATGTTGTTCGTATTCATCAAAAGTCTGATTTGATCATATCCAAAATTTTCAAATTTGTGTCAGGTGGATGGCCTAAAAATGTTAATGAAGAAATTAAACCATATTATCAAATTAGAAGCCATCTAGGTGTCGATAGAGAAGTTATATATTTTGACGATAGGGTTGTTGTCCCGGATAGTCTGAAAAGTACCGTTCTAGCACAACTGCATTCAAATCACGATGGAGTAGTGAGAATGAAAATGCTAGGTAGAATGTACGTTTGGTGGAAAAATTTCGATAAGGATATAAACGATCATGTAAAACAATGTCTAGTTTGTCAGAAGCGACAGCCTGTCGCGAAAGAAGTCGTTGAATCAAAATGGCCAAAATGCGAACGTCCGTTTCAAAGACTTCATTTAGATTTCTTTTATTTCGCAGGTCACACACTATTGATAATCATTGATAGTTTTTCGAAGTACATCGATGTCAGAATAATGAATGGTACAAATAGTCTACAATTAACGGAACAGCTAGAATCGTTTTTTGCTAGTTTCGGAATAGCAGAAGAAATCGTCACTGATAATGGCCCACCCTTCAACTCTGAATTTTTCGTGCGATTTCTGGAAGCAAATGGTGTAACCGTATCTAAATCTCCACCGTACCACCCCCAATCTAACGGGTTGGCCGAGAGAGGAGTAAGGACAGCAAAAGATGTATTAAAAAAGTTCCTACTTGATGATGAACAACAGTCGCTTTCGCTGTGTAGGAAGATTAATCGTTTCCTTATTAACTATCGAAATACGCCATCTACTGCTACAAATCGTACACCGTCGTCTTTTGTTTTCGCACATACACCACGTACGTTGACAAACAGCATAAATCCTCGTAAAGTTGAATTAGAATCCGTCGAGTCAAAACCTGCAGTTGGGTTGGATAAAAAAATTGATCAATCCCCACCAGAGATTAAAAATACCTACTGCGTTGGTGATAATGTGTTTTACCGAAATCACTTCAAGGAATTAGTGCGATGGATTCCCGCTAAAATCCTACAAAAACTTAGTCCACTCACGTATTTAATAAGCTTAGAAGGAAATGTTCGTTTAGTTCACGCAAACCAAATTCGAAAATCACACTTGACAGATGTATTTCATCCAGTTTTACCGATCGTTCAGCCTGGACAACAATCAGTCGAACAGAATAGTGAAAACCGCAACCAAGTGCAGGCGTCACCTGGAGTTTCATACGAGAACCAAACCGAGTTGGACAACCGAGAATCATCAAATGAAAACAAATCGTACGGATGTCCCAGTAACCAGTCGAAATCGCCGATTGTACGACGCTCTAATCGTTTAAGAGGACAACCGAGAGTAAAGTACCCGAAATAAGTGCTTGATAATTATGATTATGTCTTGTTTAAATTGAAAACAGTAATTCACATACAGTGATTAAGTAAGTTAGTATTTAGTTAATTTGTTTGTAAATGAAACTTAAAGCGAGGAGAGCTGTAGTGTATTTACACCAGTGTGTTACCGCTATAAAAAATTATAGCATCTAGGTTAGTCAATCAATCCCGATTTGTAATCGGCCTCTTTCGTACCCGAACGACAAGCAGAGCAGACGTCTCGTAAAACTTAAAAAGAAACGGTTGATATAATAAATATTGTCTAACGAGTATCGTGCGCGTTTTACTCCGCCCAAACATTTCATAGATGAGCTTTAGGAACGCAATATAATTGAAATCACTTATGCACAATGGATTACTACTAATCGATGCGACATAGAAACTCTTGTAAAACCGGTGGAAGAATTTGTATCGTATTTTTGCGAAAAAATAAAAAAAATTACTTACTCATGATTGCATTAAAACACAACAGTCCACATTTCTTAACAATATAAAAGCTAATTTGCAAGAAAATGAGGTTGTTGTGATTTGCGATTTTTCCGAAAATTATTCATTTGTGCTTCAAGATGAAGTTCAAAGTCCTCACTGGAACAATGATCAAGCAACAATCCATTCATTTGTTGTTTATTATAGAGATGAAAAAGGTTCTCTGGCAAATTTATGCTTTGTAGTTATATCTGAAGTTTTAAGTCGTGACACAATAGCTGTGCAAGTATTTATTTCTAAATTGGTAACATTTTTGAAACAGCAAATACAGGTAAAAAGAATAATATTCATGTCGGATGGTGCTGCATCCCAATATAAAAATAGGAAAAATTTTGTGAGTTTATGTCAGTTTAAATCGAAATACGACATTGACGCTGAATGGCATTTTTTTGCAACATCACACGGCAAAGGACCTTGTGATGCAATTGGTGGTACATTAAAACGGATGGCAACAAGTGCTAGTTTGGCTAAGCAGCATGAACATCCAATTACGAGTGCAAAAACGTTATTTGACTGGGCTAGCAAGCGAAAAGAAGACTATATTACAAAATTGTCATTTTCATATATGTCACAAGAAGAATATGATCAGGGTGTGGAAGAGTTGAGTAGCATGTATGATAACACCAAACAAATTCCAGGTACCCAAAAGTATCATTCTTTTGTACCTGTATCCGAGAATGAAGTAGCAGCAAAGTTGTACTCTAACGACAATGCAGCAAGTTATCATAATGTGTATAGAAATATAAGAAAATAATGAAATAATTAAATTATATACAACAAAACCGTTAGTTATTAAAAAAAAATGTTGATAAATAATAAATGCTAAAAATTCTAGTATTTTTATTAGTATCTCTTAAACTACGATAAATATAGGAATTATTTGACCAAATTGTAGATAATTATATTTGTTTTCCTTTTATAAATGTTGTATCCTGTTGGCGCAACATGTATAACATGTTAAAAGTTTGTATTAAGATAAAGAAAACATTTTTTAATATCGCTACGTTTTATATTAACCCACATGTGTTCAAATGATTTTCAACGAAACTCCTAAACATATATTTTTACCATGATGGTGTATTTGGAAAAGTTGTTGGAAATTATTCGGAATTCGAAGTTTCGAAAATTCAAAAAAAATCGATGTTCCACAAAGTTCATCAAAAATAGTTTTACCATCTTGGACCCATTTTTTTTAAATTTTCTACACGACTTTCATTTTATATGAAAAAATTTAAAAAAAATTAAAAACATGTATTTTGGATATCGCAAATTAAAGTTTATTTTTGTAAATAAAAAAAAGAGTACTAATTTTTTTTCTCAGTGTATGTTTTTTTCATGTTTAAACATCAATACTCTATAACTCTTTCGAAGACACTATTTCGGTACGACTAATAGTTTTTTTGACGTAGGACTACGTCTAACCGGAAGATATAGGAGGTGAAATGAAAATCTAGGAACTGAACAAGTAGGAAAAAATGCAAGATTTGGAACGCTTATAACTCGAGCATTTCTCAATAGATTGCAAAGGCTTTTGCATCAATTGATAGGAAATATACCTACACATCTATCATAACGAATAACATTTCATTTTTATTTAGATAAATAATTGAATAATTGTGAAATATCAAGCCATGTCCAAATGCACTATGTGCCCATTTTTGATTGGTCCATTTTGTGCTCCTCAAATCGTACCGACCAAAACGGACAACCAGAGAAGCAGCGAAATACAATGAAGCACGATTTGAAAGGAAAAAGAAAAAAATGAACGAAACATTGGTCGCAGTCTCACACATGCGTAATTCTCGAGCCAGCCAGTCAGATTAAAAATCCCCGCTCCGCTGCCGTAACGATCATTCTTTGTGTGGACACCGACTGGACAACATCGTTGCTCGACGGGCTGGACGGCGAGGGATCGAGTGCCTTTCTCAAGGCAAGAGGGCGGAGGTGGTAGCGCTGGAGTAGAATAGAGTAGAGTTTTCAAAGGGCCTTTCTCAAGGCTAGAGACGAATGAACTGCAAAAGTTTAAAGTCTCTATAATACAAGACCTTCCTTCCTTCCGTAACGATCATTCTCATCGAAACCGTACACCACATCGTTTCGCATCACATCACATCAACAAACCAACACAAGCAGCCATGGTTGGATATGGCAAAGGATGAACAGTGAAGGGAAAGGCAAAATCCCGCTAGAACCGTGTTGGTCTGGAGTTCGGCCGCTAGGCCGAGCGCGTTAGTACCAGTGTACCAGTCTATCTAGTCGGCGTTATATAGTTTCGGCCGCCGAAGTGATCAAGTTAGCTGGCAGAGCTGCTCACGACGATAAGAAAACCCGCATTCAGAACAGACCACATTCGGTTCGGTGGACATCAAGACAACTACAGGCAGTTGCAGCGAGTGGCGAGTGGCAAACGCAATCGCAAAACTGCAGCAGGTAGCAGAAGAAAAAGGTTTGTTCTTTATACAAACTGCTTTGGTGGCAAATCCAGAACAATGCGGCATCGAGGGCGTTCGAAATGGTTTTGACGTAGGACTACGTCTAACCGGAAGATATAGGGGGTGAAATGGAAATCTAGGCACTGAACAATTAGGAAAAAATGCAAGATTTGGAACGCTTATAACTCGAGCATTTCTCAATAGATCGCAAAGGTTGTTGCACCAATTGATAGGAAATATATCTACGCATCTATCATAACGAATAACATTTTATTTTTCTTGAGATAAATAATTGAATAATTGTGAAATATCAAGCATTGTCAAAATGCACTATTTGCCCATTTCTGATTGGTCCATTTTTGAGATATAAATTATCAAAGATTTCTTCTACTGAAATCGATACGCCCTTTTCAAAAGTTACGCTTGAGTCAAAAAAATCCCAATTGTTGTGGAAAACTCATATTTCCTTCAACCAAAACGGAATACAAACTTTCATTCGAATCAAAAATACTCATGTTTTGTCATTTGTCGATTTCATTTGGAATTGCATTTCAGAGTTAATTACATTTGAATTACCGTTCATAATTACATTTGAATTACCGTTCTGAATCACGCTTAACGCTTAAGGCATTTGATACAGAAAACAGGTCTAAACTTTATGCACAGGTATTATTTGGTTGATATTTTTGATAAATTAGTTCAATATGCTTTTAACTTTCTACTTTGGTACCTATTTGATTGAAAATATAAAAAAATCATCGAATAAAATGCTTTTCAAATGAAGCGAATAAAAATCAAACTTCGAACACTAAATCAAATTTCGGACATATTGAATTCAAATTTCGGACATTTTTTTTTTTAATGTTTTGGACGAAAATTACATTACACTTGATTATATTTTATAGTCAACTGCGAAACACTTACCAAGCAATCACAGTAAACTGTTAACGATGATGAGAACTGATGAAACACGAGAGAAATTTAAATATTTATGAACGGGTAAATTCTACGTTCTCACGCTAAGCAAACGTCAAACACAAACGATAGTGAGTAGTGTTGATAGATTTTTGCCGATTATGTTATAATTCAAATGTAGTTCTCATATGAAATGATAGGTAAACCAAGGGTTTACTCTAAAGAAGCAATTGTGATATAAATTTTATAGTTATATCATCAGCGCATTAAACATTTCAAGATATTAGAACAAAGTGTCCGAAATATGATTCAGAACGGTATAACATAATCGGCAAAAATCTATCAACACTACTCACTATCGTATGTGTTTGACATTTGCTTAGCGTGAGCACGTAGAATTTACCCGTTCATCAATATTTAAATTTCTCACGTGTTTCATCAGTTCTCATCATCGTTATCAGTTTACTGTGATTACTTGGTAAGTGTTCCGCAGTTGACTATAAAATATAATCAAGTGTAATGAATTTTCCTTAAAAAATAACAAAATAAAGTGTCCGAAATTTGATTTTTTTTTAAAAAGTGTCCGATTCTTTTTGATTTCTGTTTGATTCTTTTTCGCTTCATTTGAAAAGCATTTTTTTCGATGATTTTTTTATGTTTTCAATCAAATAGGAACCAAAGTAGAACGCTTAAAAGCATATTGAACTAGTTTATTAAAAATATCAACCAAATAACACCTGTGCATAAAGTTTAGACCTGTTTTCTGCATCATATGCCTTAAGCGTCCGAAATATGATTCAGAACGGTATATGATACAGAAACAAAACCTGTTATGTATAAAAGCGGTTTTGTTTACCACATGTATAAGCTTGGTTTATGATGTTTTGGGCATATCAAAATCAAACAGTATTCACTGCTGGAGCCATCCTTCGAAAAACAGCGGAAACTTAGTTAAACACCTGATCATTTTCTTCTACACGATTTTGTTTCGTTCCACTGCTTTTTATATGAAAAATATTTTTCACGGTAGAAGTAACATAACATAGGGATGACTCCTAAATTTGCTAAGAGATATAATAACTTTATCCCTAAATTCGAAGTCTCACTTTAGAAATGATATTGATCGATTAGGTTTATGATCCTTATGAAAGAAATGGTTTTTAAGTGTGCTTGTAGGATCAATTTATACTTTTTTTTTTTTATCCAAAATATATATTTTATTAAGGCTCATATGGCGTCAGCCTAACGGGGCCGGGAGTTCAATATTTTGACAATGTTTGCTTAGACTATGTTAGTAATATGTAACCGATTACTCGCGGTTGACTCGAGGTTAGTATTACAAGTGTTCTCATAATTGGGATGTTGCAGTCTTCAGTGCTCTGTACATGTGCCCGACATGGGATACTTCCTATTGGGATGCAGCTGACCGTTAATCAGCAACGACCCCCTAGTCTGCACCCCATATATAGCGTGGTGCGTCTTTCTCGACTCGAGGAATCCAGGATAGAAGGCGGCGCAATCATCAGCTCGTGTAGAGTTGTCATGAGCGGTACAACCTTTGGCTCTTGTTGAATGATCAGTGGACTGCACAACCTTTGGCCCGTGTGTCTGTAAAGAGTGTGTGTATGTATTGCCGCGACTAAGTAAAAGTTTATCGATCGGATAGGAGGGATATGAAACGGGGACACAACGAAGGAAACATCATTAAACGTTGACATCGGCGTTTCTGAGGAACAGGTATAGATGAAGCAGAAGATCAGGATCCCGGCTACCTAAGATATCCCGGACGGGGATATCCGATTGTCTGCCTTGTGTTCTCAGTGCTCTAGAGAACTGAGAGCGAACAGCATGGAACCGGATACACGACCAGACAACATGCTCGATGTCGTGGTAGCCATCGCCACAATCACAAAGATTGTTTGCTGCGAGCCCAATGCGATAGAGATGCGCGTTTAGGTTGTAGTGATTGGACATAAGCCGAGATATCACGCGAATGAAATCACGACCTACATTCAATCCCTTGAACCATGCCCTCGTCGAGACCTTAGGGATAATCGTGTGTAACCAACGACCGAACTCATCACCACTCCACATGCGCTGCCAACTTACAAGCGTATACTGACGAGGAATGTGGAAAAATTCATTATAAGCAATTTGCCTTTCAAAAAGTGTGCCTTCTAAAGCGCCCACCTTAGCTAGCGAGTCCGCTTTCTCATTCCCCGGAATCGAGCAATGAGAGGGAACCCATACTAAGGTAATCTTGAATAATTTTTCGACCAAAACACTCAATAGTTGTCTTATTCTAGTTAGGAAATAAGATGAGCGTTTATCAACCTTCATTGAGCGGATTGCCTCTATTGAGCTGAGACTGTCTGAAAAAATAAAATAGTGGTCGATGGGCAATGTTTCAATGATCCCTAATGCGTAATATATCGCACCCAGTTCAGCGACATACACGGAACAAGGATCTTTGAGTTTGAAAGAGGCACTGGAATTTTCATTGAAGATGCCGAAGCCAGTGGACTCGTTTATGAATGAACCGTCAGTAAAGAACATTTTATCAGATCCAACTTTCCCATATTCTGCCGAAAATATCGGCGGAATAGAATCGGAGCGTAGGTGATCTGGGATTCCATGGATTTTTTGTCGCATGGACAGATCAAAAATGACAGAGGAATTGCAGAAGTATGGGAAGCAAACTTGGTTGGAGATGCCTGGTGAAGGGTGTACGTCGTGGGTAAGGTACTCATGGTATATAGACATAAAACTTGACTGAGGAGTCAGTTGGAGTAGATTTTCGAAGTTATCAATCACCAATGGATTCATGATCTTGCAACGGATGAGAAATCTGTAAGATAATTCTGTGAACCGAAGAGTAAGCGGGGGTACTCCTGCCAAAACTTCGAGACTCATCGTATGTGTCGAATGCAAACACCCCATGGCTATACGCAAGCAACGATATTGTATTCTCTCCAGCTTGAGAATATGAATCCTGGCAGCTGATCGGAAGCAAAAACTGCCATATTCTAACACTATATTTTTTTTTTATTTTTTTTTTATAATTTATACTTATCAGTCGGAAAAAGTTTGAGCGTTTATAAAGTTTGATCCCTATATATTCAAAAGATGCCTGATATTGTTGTATTTTTGCTATAGTAATTTGACACTAACCTGCCATCGATGAACCTGCAGAAAAGATAGTGAGTTTTTCTAGCATATCAACTCGACCGTAGTTGTCTTCCACTGGTAAACATATCGGTTGAATATGTTCGGAAAATTCCACTCTTTTCTCCAGTTTTAGTAGAGCTATATCGTTTATTTTATTCAAACCGTTTGTGGCATAGTTTGGATGGGCAATTATTCGTTGTATATCATAGTATCTGGTCTGTCGCCTGTCTTTCAATCTTATTTTGTATCTGGAAAAAGAGTGCACATCAATAAAATTGATTTGATAAAAAAAAATCTACTTCTTACGGTTTATAGCCGAAAGGTACGTCCGTGATACAATGAGCGGCGGTTAAAACGTAGCGACTACTAATCAAAGTACCGGCACACTGAAACGATGCGATCCTCTTTCTCAGATAGTAAATAATATCAACTATCCATGGGAAGCTGTCTTCTCCTGTTGTACCGTTCACACGTCCACAAAACTCGCTGTTCTCCCATTTTGGACAACATACCAATGTGGTGAAGTCCGGCAAATCTTCACATTTACTGTCGGTGATAATATCCATCGCTGTCGTTGCTTTCGTGAGAATCCGGTTGCAGCTCTCCAAAGGGACACAGTTTCCTTCACGTAAATCGTAGGTTCTACATGATCGTTCCGGAACTACTCAACGAAAAGAATTATCAAACAACTAAATCTGAGAGAACTAATCGTAACCATACGCACACGACACACTGATTAATGCAAGCAAAACCGATAGACGAACTAATAGAAAGTCACACACTGCCATCACTTGCCGCCGAATAGCCTAAGGACTTATCTCAGACTGCGGACTGCTCGAAAATATGTGATCTGGAATTGATGCCTTTCTGGGATTCACCGACAAGAATCATTTACGATTTCCAGCGTTATGCTGTTCATCGTTTCCTTCATCAGTGTATTTATAAATAATATATAAAACTGGGGAATTCCATGAAGCTGAGAACTTTCTCATTCTGTGTCAGCGTGGTATCAACTGTTCAGTGTGTGCTGCTTTTAATCAAAATGATGTGATGAATATACAATTCACTACAACTCGGTCGGTTTCATTCAACATTTGCTAGTGAACGTTTCACTTCACTCTCGCATCCTCAACAACAATGGATTTTTTTATAAGTTGCTTATGAGTTGTGGATTTAGCGAAGACTACGGATTACTGGAAAGAGTTTCCGAATGTTTGTTATCAACTGCGAATTGTGTGACTTCATGTGTATTTATAAAAAAAAAACATGAACCCTTTTCGTAACATTATTGTTGTGAGATTAAGATGTTATAATTAGTATAGACACAGTCAAGCATGACCTTTCATATCGCGAGATGATGTTGGCACAGTCCAGCTTCATAAGAGCCACATTTCCCTCTCTCATCTCTTCTCTGGAAATAACGTTCATAGAAGAACTTAGTCGTCTATCTTATCAGTATCTAGGCGAGAAACTTCCGCCTGGAATGTAAAATACGTGCAAAAATCAGTGCAAATCGGAATACAATTGAGTAATTCCAAATGAAATCGACAAATGACAAAACATGAGTATTTTTGATTCGAATGAAAGTGTGTATTCCGTTTGGGTTAGAGGAAATATGAGTTTTCCACAGCAATTGGGAATTTTTTGACTCAAGCGTAACTTTTGAAAAGGGCGTATCGATTTGAGTAAGAGAAATCTTTGATCATTTATATCTCAAAAACTATGAGTCGTACCGAAATAGTGTCTTATGGCGGGTTTACATTAGGGAGATCTATAGCTATAGATGGATTTATTCACGTGAAAATAGGTGTAAACGGGTGAGAATAAATATGATACACTTATTCGAGGTATATATAACTTGAATAAATTCAGCATATGTAAACGCTTGTGAATTTCTCACTGGTGAGAAATCACTAAAGATGGATGCAGTTGAATAAATTCACCGAAAATATGGATATATTCATTATAGAAGTTCACGCTAGTGTAAACGGTTGATGCGATTTCTAAAAATCTCACATGAATATATATAGATAGAGTATTAGAGTATTGATGGTTGAATATGAAAAAAATGTACACTGAGAAAAAAATAGTACTCTTTTTTTTATTTACAAAATAAAAATTCAATTTGCAATATCCAAAATACATATTATAAAATACATACAAAAATTCGAAGTTTCAACAATTCCTAAAAATTCGATGTTCCACAAACTTTGTCAAAAATAGTTTTACCATCTTGGGCCAATTTTTTAAATTTTCTACAAAATATTATATGAAAAAATTGAAAAAAATATAAAAAATACGTATTTTTTGATATCGCAAATTAAAATTTTATTTTGTGAATAAAAAAAGAGTACTATTTTTTTTCTCGGTGTATATTTTTTTCATATTCAACCATCAATACTCTATAACTTTTTCTAAGACACTATTTCGGTACGACTCATAGTTTTTGAGATATAAATTATCAAAGATTTCTCTTACTAAAATCGATACGCCCTTTTCAAAAGTTACGCTTGAGTCAAAAAATTCCCAATCGCTGTGAAAAACTCATATTTCCTCCAACCCAAACGGAATATACACTTTCATTGGAATCAAAAATACATGTTTTTAAAATCTGCATTTTTAGGACGATTCCATTTGGAATTGCAGAATTCCTTAATGAAAAATCATCCGGCCATTCGGCCATCGCTTTTCCCTCTCATTGAATCATTGATATCGATTCATCATCGGACGTTTGTTTGTAAAAGGGAAAACAGAAACAACTACACCTGGCACATGTCTGCCTGTTGAATGAAAACCGGAGAAACTTGCGAAAACTTTGCAATGAGCGTGCGGACCGAGCCAAAAACATACGCACTGATATTACGTAATCACCTTGCCTTGCCCCCTTCTCCTCAGCATCAGCGGTTCGAATGTGAGATTGGTCATTTGAAGTACAGGAAAATGTTTTGTTTGCGTTTGTGGCGGCTGCACCATAATACATAGCGATTGGTTCGTTCACAGCGAAGCACTGAGAAGGCCGCTCAATTTAATGAACGTTTTCTCGTAATGTCTTTTCTGCAAGCATGTGATCGTTATATACACTGTCGAACAGATTTCACCTGAGAGTTGCCTTTTTAAGCAACACCTGCTTCGTGAGTCGGAGTTATGCGCGCGGAGTGCTGTTTCTGGTCGATTTGACTTCGAAATCGATCGATCATACATTTATTTATTTTTTGTTTTTGCAAGCCGCTTTTTTGTCGGTGTCCGCCACTGGGAGGAAACCGGTCATGTTTGTACACGCAATGATAAACGTCATCCCGAGGACGATGGGGATTTATTATTTTAAATACAGGGTGTTTCAACAAGAGGTGTCAATGTAAAGACGCCGAAATTTGTTCGCCCCGGAAACGAATGAAAATGAACAAATACCAATTTGTTACCGTTCTGAAGAACTCGTCATTTCCACAGTCATATTTTGACAAAGGATTTAGGATTTTGTGCCTAGAATATCGGACTAACACAAGAAATTCGAAGAAAATGGATACTGGTATTGTTAGTAACGCAACGTCGACAAGCGAGTCTAGCACAGTCCTGGTTTAATCGACCAAGAACGTCAGTCGCACCCACTGACTGAGGGATGAGCGGAAACCATCCAGACCGTCAAAAATAAAACAACGAAATTTACTGATAAATTTCGAAAATTTATAAATTACTAGCTGACCCGGTAAACTTCTTCCCGCCCAAAATTTAGCTCCATTTGCTTGATTTCTTCTCGAATCATGCAGAAATTTGTATTTCATTTGTATGGCAGCCCCCTTTACCTCGATCGCTTACTAATCGATCGCCAATGTGGCTACGGAGACCCCCGAGAGAGCGGCGTTGCGTACTATATTTCCAAAGTTGTGAAAAAGATGTTTCATAAAATTTATAGAATGAAATACTGAAATCTGTTGAAAACAAAAAAAAGACAGATTATGCGTTGAAAGGAGATACAGTATTATAGCACAACAAGATTCCATAGCGTTTACGAAAATCAAGTTCACTCGAATTCCATTTATATTCGAAGACACGTAAATAAGTAAATAAATAAAAAATATTGATAGAACGTTTACCCGAATGGTAAACAATCCCGAATGAGAAGGGAAGAATTGTTTAAAAAAAATAATATTGTGTTTATAATCCTGATAATAAGTTGAACACCACCCGACAGAGAAAACAAGTTATAACAAGTTTACAAGTTATGTATCACTGCTCTTCCAAGTAAAAATAATTCGGAACAGTACGACATGTCCAAGTTTCATACGACCGCGACGGTTAGTCCATTTATTTATTTAAATAAAAAACGGAACGAAATAAGTTGTACACCCAACATATTTGACGAAACATTTACATCATAATCCGCATTTCAACATCTCATTCTATGTTCTTGATCAAAGCGAGTCGGTATTCGCCGTCAATAAGACTAGTTCATCAGTCATCCTCGATCTTAACGCTCGTCAATTCAATTATAGCAAATGGTTCTTCTAATTGACGTGGCGAATGAATACAAATCAGCCTCTTCATTCACCTGGATTCAGTCCACCATCACTACTCCACCCTGAAACGAAAACAATTAATGGACGGCTTCATTGTTTACCCACCGTAAGCTCAAATATAAATATCGGTACATGTACAACAATATCAGGTATATTACTTCCCACTTTTTTCATTTATTTTCATTTATATGCTCCAGGCAAAATTTACCCTTCGTTCTACTTTTTCTTCTTTTCTCTGTACACGGTGACTTCAAATCATTCCCTTCGTTGATCGCCGATAAGGTGCTCGTTATTGATGGCATGGGTAGGGAAGCTCACAAATGAGCAGAACAAATGTATGGGAAAATGGAAATGATTCTAGTTTTCATCAATTTAAACCATTTACACATCAGGGGACTGTAATATATAGCATAAAAAACAAATCTTAGGGAATTTCCGATTCGTTTGACATATAAATCGTATAATTCCGTTCGCGGCAAAAATAGTTATTAGCGTTAACTTTATTTCATAAAAACGTGACCTGTTTTCTGATTTGGCATCCTTAATGAAAGACGTATAGTGCACTCGTGGCCGAGTGGTTAGCATCTCACATTATCATGCTGGGTGTTCGGGTTCGATTCCCGTTCTGGCCGGGGGATTTTTCGTCAAATGAATTTTCTTCGACTTGCACTGTGGTCACGCGTATTCAAGAACTTGCCCCTCGGGATACATTCAAGGCGTGTGTTATTTGGTTTGAGAAATCTCAACTAAGTATTAATAAATGACGCTAGTTAATGCATACGCCATTCAAGAAGAATGAAAGACGTAGTTCTACGTCAAAATAACTTCAACATGACAGTTGTACAGTGTTTTTAAAATTAGTTTCTTTGTATTGGAGAGTGTGTGTATCACACAGGCGATGAAATATAGAGGAAAGTCGGGAAAGATGGAACCCCTGTATGATTGATAAATTACATTTTTATTTTACATTCTAATGATGTACAGTGTGTCGATACCTTTGACATTTACTGTGTACACCTAGCTGGTTTCCAGATATCATGGACGAATCAGCAGAGCGGTTTTAAAAACGTAATCCGAAGACCTATTTGAAGATCTTCAAAACTTATCGAGTGCATAGACTTGAATTTTCAGTTAGTGTCCATCTTCCTCACCAAGTGTCCGTCTTTCCCGACTCAATCTTATTTTTTCACAGATCCCGGACACATTCATTTTGCAAAATATCTGCCTCGAAGACAAATCTATATGAATGAAAATGGAAGGCCAAATGTGTTGCTTAGCGGAAAAAACAAGAAAGGAATTGTCCAATTTTAGCCGTCTTTATTTTGTTTATTCGTCTCTTCCCGTAGGTCAATACAGCAGAGAGAAAAATCGGAAAATTGTCGGCTTTGTTCCAAAGTGAAAATCGATTTTCAGGTGAAATAGTTTTCTCCTATATCTTCTATCTATCTATACAGCCATTCCATATGAAACCGATATAGTGGTTCTCAGATTTCCGTCAAATCTGGTAATTTTGTTCTTTATCGCAAGACATCAGACCCTTTTTTTAATTTTTAATTAGGGTGCCCATTTCCATTTTAGGGTAGTCCGAAAAATCAAATTTTTTTTCACTTTTTCTAAAACATTACCTTTTATTCATAAAAAATTACTTTTTATTCATAAATTTGAACCACTGAACCGATTCAGATGATCGACATATCAAATTGAAGCCAATGTGCTAGCCTTTTTAGTAAAAAATATGGAACCTACAAAAGCAATGGATTTTGTTTTCGTAATTAATGATTGTAGTCGTTTTTTTATTGTTTTCACGCTATATTTTTTATATTTTTTCTGAAAAGCTGAGGATTTTTCACATACCATACTAACCTCGAGCCCACCGCGAGTAATTGGTTACATATCACTAACATAGCTAATAAAAATATTGCCAGAATATTGAACTCACGGCCCAGTCAGGCTTACGCCTTATGAGCCATAACAGAAATATATATTTTGGAAAAAAAATCATCGATGCTATTTTTTTCGTTTTTGAGATATGATTTTCAAATTGAAATGACGAGTTTTGGTAGAATAAATAGGAAATATACAGTAAAAGGAAATTGTAAAGAGTCAATTAGAAGATCAATCAATGTAGAGTTCTGCGATGAAATTCACGAGCGTTCGTTTAGTAAGGAAACGTGAATGTTTAGAAGGACCCATATAAAAAAATATGGACGAGACGAAGTTTGCCGGGTCAGCTAGTTTTATTATGAAGAGAGATTTGTGGTGAGATAGCTGTATATTTTTTTGTGAAATTCACGAATAAAATCAGCGTTAACTTAAGGTGTTCGTCTTTACCACCATTCCCCTACCTAAAGGGTGTGTCACATCAAATTGCATCACGGAAAAAACGCTGTAGAAATTCGCCCAGTAGACCGATCCTTTTGAAAATTTTAGACAGTAAAATAAAAACTATTAAACAACTTTTGGCATTTTCTTTTTATTCATACTTCGAGCCCAAGCCCGTATGCCTGCACCTTCCTCTTTACCCCGTCCATAAGGTTCTGTACAACGTCAGGTTGTAGTTTTTTTTTGAACAGACATCCATTTTCTCTTGAAGTCCGCCTCCGATTTGACAACTTTTGGGTTCTTCCGGAGGGCATGCTTCATAATCGCCCAATATTTCTATATTGGGCGAAGCTCCGGCGCGTTGGGCGGGTTCATTTCCTTTGGCACGAAGGTGACCCCGTTGGCTTCGTACCACTCCAACACGTCCTTTGAATAGTGGCACGAAGCGAGATCCGGCCAGAAGATGGTCGGGCCCTCGTGCTGCTTCAATAGTGGTAGTAAGCGCTTCTGTAGGCACTCCTTAAGGTAAACCTGCCCGTTTACCGTGCCGGTCATCACGAGGGGGGCGCTCCGCTTTCCGCAAGAGCAGATCGCTTGCCACACCATGTACTTTTTGGCAAACTTGGATAGTTTCTGCTTGCGAATCTTCTTCGGAACGCTGAATTTGTCCTCTGCGGAGAAGAACAACAGGCCCGGCAGCTGACGAAAGTCCGCTTTGACGTAGGTTTCGTCGTCCATTACCAGGAAATGCGGCTTCGTCAGCATTTAGGTGTACAGCTTCCGGGCTCGCGTCTTCCCCACCATGTTTTGCCTTTCGTCGCGGTTAGGAGCCTTCTGAACCTTGTATGTACGCAGGCCCTCCCGCTGCTTGGTCCGCTGGACGAATGAACTTGACAAATTCAGCTTATTGGCGACATCCCGGACCGAACTTCTCGGAACACGTCTAAACTGCTTAACTACGCGCTTGTGATCTTTTTCACTGCCGGAGCATCCATTTTTGCCGTTCTCTACCTTCTGGTCGATGGTTAGGTTCTCGAAGTATCGTTTTAGTACTCTGCTGACCGTGGATTGGACGATTCCCAGCATCTTACCGATGTCCCGATGTGACAACTCCGGATTCTCGAAATGAGTGCACAGGATTAATTCACGACGCTCTTTTTCGTTCGACGACATTTTTCCAAATTTACGAAAAATTGACAGTGAAGCATGGTCAACGTGATCTATACACTCTTATCTGATTATAAGCGAAAGCTGAAGATATAATTCCTAAAAATTAAATTTCTACAGCGTTTTTTCCGTGATGCAATTTGATGTGACACACCCTTTAGTATTCTATTTACGTTGATACATGCATACATGATACATGAGAGAAAGAAACAAAATTCGGTATGTCATTTCAATATGCCGTGAAGAACATTTGACGGTGAAGAATCGAATGAGCACGGAGCGTCGTTAGAACAGTTAACGACAAAAGGGCCCGAATGACTCTTGGTTCATGTCGACAGAGGAACTGCTGGAAGAAGTAAAAACTTATTTCCAATTGAATGCGAAGGCCGATGGCTTCATAGTCCCCTGACTATCCTTAGTTGAATATGGCTTCGCCGAGCCCTTATTGTAACGAAATCAGCTTCAGGAAGTCTTTAGTCGTATTCTTCAGTGTGGATTGAGAATAGAACGATCCGTGGTCGTGTTCAGTTCATTTGCAGTTCATTCGTCTCTAATTTGCATTATTTTACGATACGACCCAGAAGGTGCATTTTATGTGTTTGTTTATTACTTCAAAATCTATGTAAGCGACATCGACAATTGCCTTACACAAAATTGCAGCCTAAGACAACTTGCAGATGATGGAGTGGTGTCTGTCGTAGGATCAAACGAATCCGACCTGCAAGGACCCTTACAAGATTCTTTGAACAATTTTTCAACCTGGGCTATTGGGCTAGGGATCGAATTCTCCACGGAGAAAACAGAGATGGTGGTTTTTTCTAGGAAGCATAGACCAGCAAAACCAAAGCTTCAACTTTTGGGTAAACCGATCACTCATGCTATGTCATTCGAGTATCTTGGGGTCTGGTTCGACTCCAAATGTACTTGGGGGTCCATATTAGGTATCTGAGTAAAAAATGTCAACAAAGAACAAACTTTCTCCGTACAATTACCGGCACCTGGTGGGGAGCCCATCCCGAAGATCTTATAATGTTGTATCGAACAACTATTCTCTCAGTGATGGAGTATGGCAGTTTCTGTTTTCAATCAGCTGCCAAAACACACCTCATTAAACTCGAGCGAATTCAGTATCTTTGTCTCCGTATTGCGTTGGGATGTATGCCCTCAACACATACCATGAGCCTCGAGGTTTTTGGCAGGCGTACTCCCACTAAAAGATCGCTTCAATTTATTATCTCTTCGGTTCCTCATCCGGTGTAAGGTTATGAACCCATTGGTGATCGGGAATTTTAAGCAGCTGATCGAGCTGAATTTTCGCTCCGGATTCATGAGTTCATATCATGAATTCATCTCCATGCAGGTTCATCCTTCTTTGTATATTCTCAACCGTGTTTGTTTTCCTGACTACATCAATTCATTTTGCACTTTTTTCCTGACTACATCAAAGTGCATTTTGATCTGTTCATGAAGGAGAAAATCCATGATATTCCAGATTATCTTTCATCGGGGATCGTTCCTACGATCTTCAATGCAAAGTATGGGCGTATCAATTGTGATAATATGTACTTTACTGATGGGTCCACTATAAACGAGTCCACAGGATTTGGAGTGTTCAACGAACTTTTTAGCACCTTCCACAGTCTTCAGAATCCTTGCTCAGTGTATATTGCTGAATTGGCAGCAATACACTGGGCGCTGGACAGCGTCGCCTCACGACCTGTTGAACACTATTACATTGTAACGGATAGTCTTAGCTCTGTCGAAGCTATCCGTTCAGTGAGGCCGGAAAAGCACTCGCCGTACTTCCTTGAGAGAATACGAGAAATTTTGAGTGCTTTATCCAGACGCTGTTATGTCATTACCTTTGTCTGGGTCCCTTCACATTGCTCAATCCCGGGTAATGAGAGGGCTGACTCATTAGCAAAGGTAGGTGCAATTGAAGGCGACATTTATTAGCGTCAAATCGCCTTCAATGAATTTTATTCTTTAGTCCGTAAAAATGCCATCGCAAACTGGCAACGTAAGTGGAACGAAGATGAATTGGGCCGGTGGTTTCACTCGATTATCCCTTAGGTTAGCCTCAAACCATGGTTCAAAAGTCTGGACTTGAGTCGGGACTTTATTCGCACCTTCTCCCGACTCATGTCCAATCACTGTTCGTTAGACGCGTTACTCTTTCGTTTCAATCTGGCCGGTAGCAATCTCTGCATTTGTGGCCGAGGTTACCACGACATCGAACACGTTGTTTGGTCGTGTGAGGTGTATCTTGTTGCCAGATCGAATTTAGAAAACTCCCTTCGGGCTAGAGGGAGGCAGCCCAATGTGCCGGTGAGAGATGTGTTGGCTCGGTTAGACCTTGATTACATGTCCCAAATATATGTTTTCCTTAAAGCTATCGATGTTCGTGTGTGATTATCCTTATATCCTTATACCCTGCTTTTCTTCCTTTACGAGTAATTGGTCCCCTTGCTTTAATCAGGAGAACAAGTTGAAATGTAAATTCACAATAGATATACGAATAGATTTAATAATTGAGTGTGTGTGATTACCAACATTGTAATAATTTCCTTATATCCCATCCTTTTCCTGAAAAATTATGTCACCCTTCTAAACTCGAGTCCACCGCGAGTAATCGGTTTCCCACATTTACTAACCATAGATTTAAGAAAATTGTTTGTATATATATAGTTTTAAAAACATATTTAAGAATTCGGCTCCTTTAAACTTACGTAACTGAGCCTGTAAAAATAAACGAAGTAAAAAAAAAAATTTCTTCAAAATCTCTTACCCGGTCGGAAGGCAGATGCAGCACGCAGACGTAAACAGATTGGGAGTGTAGAGTGAATGACATCCACAGTTGTTCAACATCAGTGCAACTCGGTGGATGAAATTATCGAGATTGAAGAGTTGACAGAATAGCGAGTAATTCTGCACCGCCAGTATATTTAGGGCTCGGGTCCAGTGATACCATATCTACAGAATAATTTGTATTTCTACAGATTTTTCGGATCTTCAACAATCTTTAGTTACAGATTACAGTTTTTCTGGGTTTCATACATAATATGCAGATTTCTTGAGATAATGTTTCATATTAGTTATGGCCTCATATAAATCATATTTTCCCCATCTATTTTGTATATATATATGGTTTCATCCTGTTTTCTTCATATATGGGTTGATGGATTTATGGGTCATGATAAATTTGAACAGATCGAATTGGAGATTCTGAGCTCAATCTCCAATTCGATCTGCCAGAACACTTTCTCTTACACTCTTGAACAATATATGCCCATAATGATACTTTAAATTCAAGGTACCAAGATCAGACTTTGGAAAATTTGAGTCGGTGTTGAAACTGTAGAAACAGAAGTTACTGAACTGAAGATTAACTATTTGGACCATCCGCTGAATCATTAACTGTGACAGATCAATGAGGTTGCTGAATATATTTTCTTGAGTTTTATCATTCAATTATACAGGTCGGACTCCATTATATATAATCGCAATTTCACTTTCAAAGTTAATTTTCGAATCCAATACGTAATCGAATCTCAAAAAAGCTATCTTTCTATGGAGGTTTGACATTTATAAAAAAATTGTTTTCTTGAGATTCGATTATGTATAGGATTTGAAAATAATTGTTGAAAAAAAATGGTCGACTATATAAGCTCAATCTCATCTGCTGAATTGTCAAACGGTTGAACTACAAATTCAAAACAGGACTAGGGAGACCGTTAAAATGTGTTGTGCTGGGGCTCAGAGTCTTCTATAATACAGAACGGTTCGCGTCCCAGATTGTGAAGATTCTGCACACCAGAAAGCATAGAATGATTACAGTGCTCGGGTAGTGTTGCATTGTGGTCGTCGCTAGAACTGAACACAGAGCTAGGAAGACTTGTAGGATCGGAGCTAGGTTGTAATAAGGATGAAGCCCCAACGGAAGCTTAGCAAATACATATTACATAGTACGCGTCGCCCGATGACCCAGGCTTGTGCGAGCCATCGATGATAAGCACCAGATTGAACGTGTTAAATATTTACGAAGCAATAACAGTAGAACAGCTTAGAATCAGCTTGTGGAGATCGGTTCAGGACTACCCCGACTTGTATTCAAATAACGACATGTCGTGTACTAAAGTCTACGGGTTGATTCAATTTGTTTTGATGTGCAGACCATAAGCAATCATATAGCCAACTCAATGTCCATACAGGTAAAAAATCAATCTATCTTCCCCAATATATTTTTATGTAATGAATAGATAGCACAAAAATGATGTTTCGAGATTTCGCATACAACTATCCAAGGCAAGATGAGAACTAGTTCATTCTGAGCACACGTACGACAGGATAGATGTTTCCGCTTTTTATTGTCCTATATACCCATAGATAGTATCATCCAAACGAGAACGACTTGCGTTTGACACATCTGGTGCTGATCTATATTTAACAAGTATTTCGAAATCTACGCAAAAGGTCCATAGCAAAGCATAGCATATATCAACACTTAACCGGGTGAGTCTTTGATATTTGCTTTGGCCTTCAAAACAAGATAGCACATTCCATATAAACAAATTCAAAGTTGGCTCGCATTATTTGTGTTGACATAGAGAATGCACATGTACTTCATGTGACATGTTCGATGAGATCAAATTGCTTGTAATCAATCGAAATGATCCTATGCTGGAAGATGACTGCAAAAGATGTACAGAGCTCGACCCGTTACATAATAATATTACTTGAACTTATTACGGAGACGTCGTGCTCGTTTTTGCCGTTGTTATACAACATCCACATGGCATGATTTTGTTGAGACGGACAGTATACCAATGGTTGGAATGAAATAGAGGACTGCAATGAAAATAGTTGATGACTATGATTTCTCTCTTCACAGTTTACTCTTCAATCATCGATCGACTCTATTTGCACCCAGATGAATTGATGATTTGAAGTTTTTGGTCTTCTATTTTTGTTGGTTCCGAACCGAAATCATTTGATTTCTGATGACTATCACTTTGAGACATAAAAGAAGATAATCAAACACGAAAACTCGGCATTTCCACCTATAAATGTCAACCAAGGTTGATTGTGCATATTTGGGAAGTGCGAAAAACCACAGCCCTATATAAGCAGCAGTCACGTAATAAAGTTTTCCGTAATAACATGATAATCATTTCCTACATGAACGACAGAAGGTGCCGCTCTATAACCTATAAACAAAAAAACGGAATATCTCTCCAATAACAACATGTAGAAGATCATCCCTTGTCGAGGTTGATCACTGAATCTAAATTGCACGAAAATGTCAATTGTTTCGAGATTGTTTCACACTTGTTTTTATCTCGTCTCATTCGTTGTCATTCGTCGTCGTTTTTCCATGTAAGAGCTGCAACACTGATCCGTCTTTGGCGAGCGCTCGGTAAAAACTTTTCCAGTAGGTAACCAGTACTTACGGCAAAGTTCGAGTAAATTCCACTCACGAATTCGAGATGGAGCTGCCTCCATCGATTGCAGCGCTCCGCGGAGGAGCGCAAGTAGTGTTACTCTCAGTTCGATTAGCGATGCGCGGAGGTATTGTGAGGCTCGGCTCGGCTCGAACTTGGCCGGTCTGGGATAGTTGATATGGCATCATGTGAAACGCAGTAGGATGTTTGCGCGGTGTATGAAGTAAGAAGATTATATAACACTGAGGAACACCAATAATTCTGATCGTTTCACCTACTGGCTGACTGGGAATGCTCAGTTTGTCACCACAATTCGAAGAATAGTTCAATATATTATCAAACTATATCACCAAACATTGTAACGGCTTTCAATATTATTTTTATTTCTATTGGTATAGAACCTTTCAATAGGTTCTCGCTGTTACGATTGGAAATTCAGGGAGGTGGTTAATGATGATAACGCGTCTATAGGAAATTACTAGTAAAAACGTGAAATTCATTATACAGTGACTCAAACTCGAATTCATATACCACCATACAAATCTCTTTCATTACTATTGAAAGTCGAAAACAAGCTTGCGAAACATTTTATTTAAAGAAAGTCATAGTGTCACATGAAAGTGGAAATGTATGCTATCTGTTTTCAGAAAGATGATTTTTATTTGAAAAAATTATAGTAGGTTAGCGAATGCATGAAAATTCACTCAAACTCATATTCGTATGGTTGTTGAGGTTTCAATTCGATTTCAAAGGCGTTGATGAATTTCAGGATTTCATTTTTTGTTTGGCGAACCTTGTTTATTTCATTTAATTCCATTTGAGACATTATCTACGAGCTTTTTGGTGTATAGGAGAAGAATATTAATCCATTCATTCATCCAGCGGTTTGATGGTTTCAAATTTTCCTGCGCAGATTACTCCTATAGTTTTTTTAATGGAAGTGATGTCTGGTGATTGTGGTGGAGTATCAATCAATTTTAATCAATTGTAAAGTAACCACGTTAGAACTTTATGTGCTTTAAGCGTGAATCCGCGATACAATTCCATTTTGTTGACACTTTGTTTCGTATTATTCTTCTGGATATTCAAGTAAAAATTTTGATCACTTACAACATCGATGAAAACCAAATTGAACAAAAAAAAAGTTTTGCAGTATACCGAGGAAGAACAACTTGAATGCCCGAGCACAAAGGAAAACTCCGTTCATCAGCAAGGAAAATCAGTAACTCCTATTATTATTTTCCAAACAGCATGAAAACACATCAACGTTTAACTGGGGATGAGTTCAATTTAACTCTTAGAGTACGGAGTCTATTTTATAACATAAAGGACGGAATGGGGTCACTAAAGTCCCCCACACAAAAATTGTTCTGTTTTGTTTAAAAGTTTGCATATCAATATTACAAAGACTGTTAGTAAATTAAAAACGATTATTTAATTAAATTTACAGCAATTGTTTTAAATAAACAAATAAAATACTACGCACCTTTAAACATTTCATGTTTTGACATAAGTATAACCCTAATAAGCTTTTATTAGTTATTAAAAGTTATTTAAAATAAAACTCGACTACATAATGGAAATAAGAGAGAAAGAAATTATTTTCGAAGTTATTAAAGAAAAACTAATCTAGGAGGATATAAAGTCCCCCACTTCGTACTCTAAGGGTAAACATTGCTGACTCCTATGATCGTTGTTTTGTATGGATAAGCCAAACGATACATCAAAGTGCGAAGTGTCTCAAGAACGCTTCGTGGGTAGTTGCTTGACTGTTTTCGTGATGGCGGCTGTAAATCAACTGATAAGACCGTCGAAGGGTTTTTGTAGAAGACTTAATACGTAGGATATCAGGAAAATTTGCCAAATTGAAAGTATTTTTTGTGGTTTTTTATCGCAATCCAAACTTAGTCCATTTTTGAATGCATACATTTGTTGTACATTGAAACATCGCTGCGGTTAATACTGTTAGAGAAGCTGTAAACCGACTTGAAAAAGGATTTTACGAGTCGCAAAAGTTCCGGCTGGACCGAGTCTAAAGCTTCCCCGATCCACGGGAATGTGTTCTTGACGAATTGGAAAACCAAACCACAACAATGTTGTAGAATTGAATTTTTTATCGGTTCTTCCAATGACGTGCAAGACAGCATCCACTATGCATCTTCCCTTCCGGAACCAAACTGCAGCTTTGAGAGTCTCTATTCGCTCTCTATACACTTCGTCAGTCTGTTGAGTATTGTTTTTAGAGGCGTAACAAGCGATTCCAGAAGACAAATCGGCCTGTACGATGACGGCTCTTAGATTGTTTTACCAGGCTTTGGTAGCAGAATCATTTTCTGCATCTTCCATATGATAGGGAAGTCTCCTTCATCCACACTTTTGTAGAATTACTCTGAAAATATTCGGGGTTCGCATAAACGTCGCGGCAGAGTTCTTTAAAGCATCGTCCTTTAGCGTAAGAACACACTAGACGGCTCTCCCGCGCGGATCTTGCAATGACAAGTCGCCGCGGGGCCTCGATAATGGAATGTGAATGAGATAAAACACACAAGGCGGGGCAGGGTTACTTCCATTTCTTTTTGGCAACCAATGTTTCTTTGAATACCGAATATCTTCAGTCTCCCGTAGGGTGATAATTCTTTTCGTCAGCTTTACAGACCAGACTTCTTAGGCAGAGCTCCGATCCATCTGGGCCATTGCAATTTATCCGCATGATAATCAGAACACATGCACTTAAATCATTTCACGATTTGTTGGGTAACCCTTAGGAGGCATCTCCTCCACCCTTCTTTTACCTCACGAAACTCCAACAGCTCGATTGCTGTTAGATTTTTAAATAAACTTCCTCAAACGTATTGATAAGGAAGTATCTTTCAGTTCGAACTGGACATTCAGGGCTTCTCTCAGCTTGGCTTCCGTCGTAATCCCGTCCGGATTCCTGCATTCGACCACGATTTCTTGTGATAGTGCTCTCACATTAGTCGTTTCCTCTTACGATTTCTCTACCAGCGTTTACAGGCTAAGCTCTTAATGGTCTGGGTTTTTTTAACTTGTGCACCACATTCTCTCTGATTTTTCTCAAGGTCGAATCAACTTTCACATTCCGTAGAATATCGCCTTTGCTTCGGCGCCTGCAGTTGTGACAATCGTCAGGTTTCTGTCTCTTTCCAGAGTTTAGGTCTTCATTTTGTTTTATCTCTGTTTTTCTTTCTGTTTTTTGCTAGCCTTTTTTCCTCTGCCTCCTTCTTTTCGCGATTAATGGGGTAAAATCTCCCATCAAGGTCCTTTGGTCAACTCTGCGAAGCCACTTTCTGTGCGTTCTCCACCTTTTCTGCTCTTGCTCTCCACGATTACTGTTCGCGATGAACTGCCGCAATCACCGATTTGATTTTCATCGTGAGGTTTCTTATAACGGCGTGAACATTAGGTGTAGTGGGGGTAATGTGGTCACCTGCTTGTTTGGTAGTAAAACTATTGACTATTGACACCGTATTGATAGTCATCTTATGTTTGAAGAATTTCATGACATTTGAGTAACCCTGTACTACAGTGGAGCTGTCGCATGTCAAGAAATAAATAAAAACAAAAAACGCTCTCTCGGAAGCCATTCGGCCGTAGTTTTGTGCGTTTCGAATTTAAGGAATTTCTAGTGAAATTTAGTTTATTTGACCTGATATTTGCGACAATTCAACAGCTTGGACGACTGTTCACATATTCTAGGTGAGGTGAACAGATATTATGTTCAATTTCAGCGATTATTTCACATATTTTTCATTTCGTTGTTTAAGGGGCAATGTAGTCAGTGGAGGATTACTAATGACAATGTTCTGTTGTCAAAAGCTAATATACTGAACAAGTTTGTATCGTGGTGTCGTGCCAACAACTTGACCCACAACGTATCATAGTGCCACGTCATCAGCTTCCATCGCAAGAAAGCCTCCCAGCAATTCGAATACACCATCAACGGAACCACCCTGACACATGTGCAAACAGTGCGCGATCTCAGAATTTCCTTGGACTCCAATATAACGGATAATGGGTTCTAACCATTATGTTATCGCGAAAACACGACGACAATTGCCTACAGTTGCTTTGCGACATGCCGTGGAATGATCCGGTCAATCTGCCGCCCTACCAGAAGGGATACCAGTTGTTGGGATTGGAAACGTTCGAAAAAATTAGAAGAACCCGAAAACCACCGAGCCTTTTGGTCCTTGTGGACATTAGCATTCCTGGATACCCACTCAGGACCTCCGAACTCTCGCGCATGCCACGACAGAGACAGGACTTCAATGGCAATGAACCGAAACGGGTAATAATACGCAGTTTTAATGCCTTGATTAAAGGGGAAATCAGGGTAAAACCGACACCCTAAAGATTTCTACGTATTTCTGAGATCTACCATGTTTCTTCGCCTTCAAATCGTTACAGAACCTCTCTTGAACTATTCATGAAACACTCTACAGTATCTGTTGATATTTTTTTGAGAAGAACTTGATAGAATACAAAAATGCGGGTGATTTCGACACTTTGTCGGGTGAAGCCAACACCTTTGAAGAAATGAATGAAAACTTGTAACAATAATTTCGAAGTATACTATGTGGACACTTTAAGAGGGAAGAGGGGTGATAGTCGCAAATTGTACATAATTGGATTGCTCAGATTTTGAACGAATAAAGAAAACAAATTCGTGTATTTCAGCTGCAAGAAAAAGCTGTTCACTGATGACTTATTGAATCCCACAGCTCTTACTGCTGATGCAGTCTTTAGTTTGTGGAACTAATGGTTCGAATTCCGGTCTACAAATCTCATGTTTTTCATATTGAAAGGATGTTTCTCGTTGTTTTTTTCTGGCCAATTCAAAAACTAGACGGTTCTCAAGATCAAGCAGGTGATGGATAAGTTCCTGCTTCTGGTCAGTTCAACTCGACTGTTTTGTTTTTCGGATATAAACACGAGACATCTACAAAAAAAATAAGAACGCATTTTTTCTGTCTATGAAACACAAACCATTTTACTCTGACGGAAGGTTTCGGTGTTACACATTAAGGACTCGAAATTTCAAAACAATGTTTTCGAGCATCGATACGATGAATTAATTTCATAAAAGTATCGAATTTTCCAAAATTTTCCGACTTAAACACTTAAATTTCACGAGTGAAATTTTACACGGACTACTGTTTGCTGACCGGTTCTGTTTTGTTGTTTGTTTTGACAGCAAGCGACTTCCGTAGCTGTGGGTGACTCGAAACGTAAGAAATGACAAGTATGTATAGGGGACATCGAATTTTTTTTCAAAAAATTGCTTCTAACTGATCAAATCAGGGGGTTTGCATATGGCTTCGAAGAAATTACAATTGAGTACCTAATTTAAGATCACATCATGTCGGATGAAATAAAAAAAAAGATAAATAAGATAAA
This sequence comes from Toxorhynchites rutilus septentrionalis, assembly GCF_029784135.1. Classification (NCBI taxonomy): domain Eukaryota; kingdom Metazoa; phylum Arthropoda; class Insecta; order Diptera; family Culicidae; genus Toxorhynchites; species Toxorhynchites rutilus. Next base: position 185,198,609 of record NC_073746.1, read on the forward strand.
GAATTAATTATGGAGTTAACAAGAATACATTCATTACACTATTTTACGAAAAGAAAAATCAGTCAAATTTCAAATACTGGATTTTGTTCGACGATCCTTAATCTAGCTCATTCAATTGTATGATCACAATAAATGCAAGCATCCCTACGAGACCCCAATCTGCATGCACAGCGAGAAAAGCAACGATGTCTCACGTAATCGCGATCGATGACGACGATAATTTCCCAACATCAAACAGAGGCTTGGCACTTGGCTCTGGTATAGGTATCGGTATTGGAGATGGGTATGCACGATTCCGTTCCAATCAATGGCTCAATGGAGGAGACACACAGGAGGACATTCAGAACCCCAAGGTTCTTTTCGTATTGCCGCGCCACCGCACATTCACATTCACATCGAATCCAATGTCTTCATTGTTCGTGAAAAACGCTGCGCACGACTCTTCTTGCAGCTTCGTCGTCGTCGTCGTGGTTCTAATTTGTTTCATGGGTGTGACAATTTAATGATTCTGTAATGCTGGTTAGATGGGATCAGCGAAATCATTAGCGAGAATTTTGTCCATTATTCTTCTGCGTGTTCGGGGTGTGTCACAAACGTCATTCGCCGTGTTGGAAATATCACCAACAATTGTTAGCTTTAGATTTGATTGATCTACCACATTAAAATATGAAAAATTCGTTAATACATTTGTTTTTTTCTTCTCTTCTTCAGGTATAACGCAGTTGTTTTCTCAAATTCTTCGAACGGTAATGTTGAATATTGTTTTTTTACTCATCAATTAGAATATCGAAGGTGCAACATATTAATTCTCAGAATTATTAACATAGATGATTGCTACCTTTTTACTTCTGCTGACTTGTGTAGACTTTCAGCCGTAGGCTGGTTCATCTCTTACTGCTGACTTATATTATTAAAAATAAAACAACGCGTTCGAACATGATAATTCATAATGAACCGATCAAATGAAGACATAAGTTTTAAGCACATTTTCGTTGGAATGATAATTTATCGTGTTCATTGTTCCATATCCGAAATTTATCCCAACGTTCATCACTGGTTGTCACGCACTCTAATTCATCATGCATTGCATTTAATTACACGAAACTAAACACGACAATCATAGTTCTATGAAAAAATCGATCGAATACACGTGCAACATTGTCATGACTAGCCACTATGAAATATGCAGCAGAAAATCGATTTTGAACCTATGTCGCGTTGGAATCCTTATAATTGAATTATGTATGATATTGAACCCCAATGAACAAGGGTTATGGAATTAAATGGAAACAAATATGCTTGAACGCAATTAGCAGCTATACAATAACTATGAAAAGTTATATTCTCTCGATATCATTTCAGAATATAACTCAATTTCTCAACAGTGCTATCTAAAGATTTTGCACGTAGGTTTGTTCAAGTTGCTACATTCCGGGAACAAACCCAATACGTGAGTTTTGCCAAAAGCTTGCCAAGGCTGCAGTTTATCATCATCCTGATGAAACACAGGTTTCTATGACTGGTCCCTAACTGTTTCTTCCATCCAACTGACAGCATAGCCTGCTCGCAACAAATTGGACTAATCTCGAGTCTAATATCTATAGAAGTTTTCTCGAAATGTTAGGTATCCGTCGTTGTTTGACCGATTATACCTCACGAATGGGAAGCAGGAGTGTAAGTTAATCTAATTTAGTGGAACAATAAAACTCCTTTTAATGACCATTCTCGTTAGTAGCGCTGTTGTTGTTTACGTTTTGATCTATACGATGAAGATTAAAGAAAAGAGCAGTTGATGATAATTACGTTAATTCATTTTTTTTCTTTTTTTTTCTCGAAACTAGTGTCTATTTTCATGAATTTGCTAATCCAAATTTCAGCCTCACTCGGGGTGGTCGGGTCACCTGCCTTTTTATTATATCACCGGAATTCCATCTGCCCTCTCGAAATAATTTGAGATTGAGAACTTGACATCATATTTTAGTTTTAGTCTTATTTAAAACTTTGGACCTTTGCCGTACGTGAAGCGCGTATGTCGTACAATGTATTGAAATGTTTTATCATATCTTGCTGTTGATAATGAACGAACGATTAAATTCAATTAATTATTGAATCCACCATCTCGAAGCATTTTCACAGGGTATTATATTGCTGTCCCGAAAATTTTCAGGGGGTGATAGAGGATTATATTTGATGAAAAAAAAATCTTTCTGCGCATATGGTCGACGCCGAACTATGACAGAGTTGTTGAACTCACTTATTTTGGGCTCTGTTTGCTTCAAAATGGCTCTAATTACAATAATACGCTACTTAGAACGATTCTGTTGCTACCATTTGAAAGATATTAGGTGTGCCGGTAAATTTCTTTGGTTTTACAACAGATGGCGTATCTTGATATTTATTCCAGTGAATCAAATTTCCAGACATTCGTTGGAAAGCTACTGTCATTGCGCGTCTTTTTCAGTATATGCCAAAAAGTTGAAGCGTAAACAACATAGTTTTTTTGCCACTTCGAATGTGTCGAATTTCGCTCCAACGAGAGTGTTTTTGCGGGGAGTGCTACTTCATTACCTCAATACGAAGAAAAAAGCTGCGGAAAGTCATCGCATTTTGGTGGAAGTTTATGGTGACCATGCGCCAACTGAGCGAACGTGTTAGACGTGGTTTGCACGGTTTAAAAGTGGTAATTTTAACTTGGAAGATGAAGAACGTTCCAGACCGCCAAAAAATTTGAAGATCATGAATTGGAGGCTTTACTCGATCAAGATCCATCACAAACGCAACACGAACTTGCAGATACACTTGGAGTAGCTAAAAAAACTATATCCGATCGTTTAAAAGCAATGAGAATGATCCGAATGATAGGGCATTAGGTGCCGTATGAATTGAAGCCACGAGACGTCGAACACCGTTTTTTCACGTGCGAACAACTGCTCCAACGACATAAAAAAAAGGATTGTTTGCGCCGAATCGTTACTGGCGATGAAAAGTGGGTCCATGGCGACAATCCTAAACGTCGGGCAACGTATGGATACCCCAGCCATGCATCAACATCGACGGCCGCGCGGAATATTCACGGCCAGAAGGTGATGCTGTCTATTTGGTGGAACCAGCTGGGTGTCAAAAAAGTTCAGCCGTTTGTGTGTTAAAACGGATTAAATGCTTAGCTATTTTTGAATCTGTCATTTTTTTTTTATTTTTTTTACTATAAATGTGTTTTCTCCTTTTTTAAATTTTTATAAATACCATGGGCGGAGGCCATAAACAGTGGCCTTTCACATTTGCGTGCACAAAGGTTGAATAGAAGTTTCGATGACAAATAGTTTAGGCATTATTAAGCATAGAGCTGAACAAAACAGCGAATCACAGTCATATTAGCTCCTTCTCCGTCTCATCAAAAAATTGGATTAGACCCTCCGCTTCAGGTTTGCTCAGAAATTCTCGATGGGACGCAACTTGGAGACGTTCGGAGGGTTGGCGAACCTTAGAACAAGATCTATCTTCAAGCGGTTCATCTCCTCCAGCGACTTCTTTGTGCTGTAAATTTCCTGATCACCGCAAGTCCCGAATGAACGAAGAGCGGCTTTGACATCCGTGTTTCGTTGATGGTTAAGCACAGAAGCACCTTCTTTGGGAACTTGGTGTAGGAGATGTACTTCATGTCGGAACTTACCGTAGAGTGGCTGGTTCCCTGCCAGTCGTTGCCATCCAGCGTTTAATACGTCGCGTCGTCCATGACGACTACGACTTTCTGTTTTGCCGGAAAAATCATTCTCCATCACTTTTAGACTTTGTTCCTGTGGGATATCGGTATAATACGGTCCAACCCTGGTTCCTCTCGTATGACACGACACACACACCAACGCGAGCGGAAGCTCGACTCGGGGACTACCGACCCGAAGTGTCTACATCGCTCGTCTCCTTTCTTTCGCAGTGCATCGAGCAGGTAAGACGTGCATTCCAGAAGCTCCGGTGCGTTGGGTGATTTCCCTATGAATCGGTCGGATTAGTTCGCACATTTGGCGATCCTGCCAGGAGAATATTAATTTTCCTAGGTAGCCTATCTGAGATTATCCTCCGCTTCTAATGGGAAATCACTCACGAATGAAAAAAAAGGGAAAAAAATCTAACAGAATTAGGATACTGAGTGTGTGCTTGAAAATTTCAACATGGCGTCTTTTCGTCACTACGGTTGTAAATTTTGCAAAAATGTCATGAGAGTGTTCAGCATGTTGTAGTGTGAAATGCGTGTTGGGATAATCCGCTAACTTGTAAGTGTGATCGGGATGACCACATAGCGTGAGTGCGCGCAGGAATTCACAACAACCACGGCTCATGAGAAAAATTCATGTGCGCGTGTTAGAACAGACGATCTGGTGCGTTGGGATGACCACCAATACAGAAAGAAATGTCCTCGGTTTGTGTGAGTTTGGGATGACCACAATAATCGATGGATAAGCAAAAATACGGTAGCGACGCGTTAGGATAACCGTCAAAAATAAGCCGGAAATTGCAAAAAAAAGAGAAAGCCTTCAGTGTGTCCGTAATGACCAAGTAGACCGATATTCGACAGTTCGTTGAAAGCGGATTGGCAACTAGTTTATATGTATTCGAGTATTACTCCCGGGGTACCTGACGTCTAGGCTGTGTGAGTGAAATGATTCCTAGTCTTCAAATAAAGTGGCTGTATGCGTGTGTAAAACTTACTTAAGCAACATGTCTGGTTTGTTTACGTATAGTCAAACTTAAGCCAAAATAAATAAACAAAGTGTGAAATAAAGATATTCAGAAAACACACATTCATACCCCAGAATACATTTTTTTTTGTTTTGTTTGAAATAACACTTGGACCTGACACTACCTATTCACCAATTACAGACAAAGTTTAACGTTTGCGGGAAAATAAGACGACACTTACCTTTACTGTTCGGCCAAAAGTCAGATCACGATGAAGACTTGATCAACTTCAGAGATCTTCAGGCCAAGTTGCGAAGAAAGGAGTACGAAGACGCTCGTCGGGGTGCCAGAAAATACCTGGAGATTTGGTAATTGCGGAGCGATTGGCACGAACGAAGGGAGATACAAGATTTGACCCGACTAAACTAACCGTAGTCGCAGAGGATAACGGCAATCTTGTTTTATGTGACGATAATGGGCGAAACTTCCGTCGTCACGTAACGCAAACTCGCAAGGTTAATGAGTGGAGAGCTCGCGAACCTGTGGTGGAGAATAAGGTTGACCAGGAATCAACACGACGCCGCTCCAACCGGGACCGTAAGCCTCCTGCTTATCCGGACACGTACGTACGGGTGTGTGAGCACGAAGATTTGGACCGTTGTGACCCCAAATAATTCATTTCACGCGTTGAAATTCCCGAAATACATAGCACTGTATGAAAAAAATTAAAATAATTTAGACTGATGACAATCGTATAACCTTAGCAACTCGCTCGGTTGTTGTTGTAGTTTTGATTTGCTTTTGGCCCGAGGAACTGTGCATCATAATCGCCAGTAAACAAACAACTCGCTCTGGGAATCAAAACAAAATCGATTAAAAGAACTAACGAACCAAATCAAAACAAAACCGGTAAAATGACATTTCTCACCCCACTGCAAATAGTATTGGTGTAAGATCGGTCTACACTGCAATCCAAAAAACTTAAAATTAAGTCTTTTTGATCCATCATGACAGCTAAGTCTTTTTTATCTCCATTTTAAGTTTTTTTTTCGGCTTTCCGTGTAGGGGAAATCGTATGAACGTACACGGTTAGAAAAAGGAGTTCAATTTTAGATTCTTTCCAACCAAATCGTAACTTGTGCAGTGGGCGAATGAAGACACTTGATTTTGGGTATAATGGAAGTTGCACTTGCTGGTATTTCCCTATCTTTAGTGGAATAATAAAAGTTGTAAGGACATGTACGCATTCTTTTATTCCGAAGAAGAGGGAAGATGTGGGATATCGGTATAATACGGTCCAACCCTGGTTCCTCTCGTATGACACGACACACACACCAACGCGAGCGGAAGCTCGACTCGGGGACTACCGACCCAAAGTGTCTACATCGCTCGTCTCCTTTCTTTCGCAGTGCATCGAGCAGGTAAGACGTGCATTCCAGAAGCTCCAGTGCGTTGGGTGATTTCCCTATGAATCGGTCGGATTAGTTCTCACAGTTCCTGGGTCTCAACTTGCTATTCTGACACGGCCAATCTTGACTTACTTTTCCGCATGATGATGTCCATCTTCGCTAGGTATTTTTTCTGTCTGACTGTCTGCCTGTCAGTTTGCGATCGCGTAGCACCGTCGGACGACCGGAACCAGGCTTTCGTTCAATGCGCTCATTCTTCTGTGTAAATGTAAGGATATTATAGATACCGGAACGTGCGTATACGCAATGGGATGGACTTCCCAATACGCACAAACCATGGAGTGCGGTTACTTTACTGCTTCCGCCATAACTTCCGCAGTGCAACTGATAGCGCTGGTAAATTTCGTTTGAAAACTCATAGGTTACTATGATTGACGATGCACAAGTTGTCTCATCACCAGCTGTTAAGCTAAGATAAGATCAGACAATAGGACCAAATTTCTGTCAGTCGTTCTGATTTTTGATTGGTTGGTTAAATTTTGTAAACAAAGTCGATTTTTCAGTGTTGCCAATAAAAATAATTTCATTTGTTTTGAATTTAGAAATAGTGAATTTAATGGATATTACAATATTTAGTTTAATGGAAATGTGAAGGAATCATATACAAGTTTAATGTATGTGTTTTTTTCACAATGGAATAAAGTGGCAAAACACTCATTTGTCAATTTAGCTTCGTTAGGTCCCTAATTCGATTTCATATTTCGAAATATAATTTCCATTGCTAAGAAGAAATGGAAAGTCCCATTCCCATTCATCATGCAGATGAGAGAGTTGTCAGCTCTAGCTCGTAAATATGAAACTAGAGATGGTTGAAACCATCCAGGTTGTGTTTTGCTGACTACCAATTGTTACACTGCTGACATGTTCCTTCCCGCTGAATTTATTGAGATTGCCTAATTGAAAATATTCAAAATCATTAAATTCGTACCAACCAAATGATACGATTCATAAAAACAGAAATTAAAAAAAAACCGAAATCTTATAATATTTGACAACTCTGGCATCTTCATGTCATGGCTTCGTTCTTGGACGACGAAGAAGAGTAAGAAGCCAGTTGTCTGATCTTATATTAGGTGTTAAGGTGAACGCATGAAAAATTCGTAAAATTTGTCCATTATTTTAATGCAAGCGTTATACAGGTTGTTAGACAGATGACCCAAAAACTTTCGCATACTTGGTGTTTTTGATGTACGTAACCGCCAGGGCAGCAACATAGGGATGTGATGAAGTATGCCGTTAAAGAAGAAATCGTGAGTTTTGAAGATTCCATTTAAGGCCCACCAGGAAGTGCTTGAAATCTTATTGTAGCGAAATTAAAAAAATAATAAAGAATGTATTGTAATGTGTTTAGATCATTTTCATTTGGTCTATAGAAACTATTAAGTTTATCGTGATTTTTTAGAGAAAGTTAATAAAAATTGCCTAATAAAACTCCGAATTTTAAGTTTTTTTTACTTCTAAAGAGTTATTTAACTGTTCTCAGTAACAAGTTTTCTTAATAGGAGTACCGGTATGTTTCTTCGTTTTTTTCAAAAATTAATGCTTTTGTTCTGCAAAAAGGGTTACAAATTTAATATTTAAAGTATCGCCCATCACTAATCACAACTTTCTGGCAATTCACGGATCCCTTTGCGGAAATAACTGGCCGGTTTGTCGGCTAACCACGAATCGATCCAATTTTTGACTTCATCAAAATTGGAGCTGGTGCTGGTCAACCAGGCAATGTTTCATCGATCGAAAAAGGTAGTAATCGGACGGAGCAATGCCAGTAGAATACGGCGGGTGGGATAGGACCTCCCATTTCAGCGTTTCCAAGTATGTTTTGACGGGTTTCGCGACATGCGGCCGAGCAATGTCGCAAATGTGACAAGTCACTTGTTAGCTCTTGCTGTTTGTTGCCTCCGCCCATGGTATTTATTAAAATTTAAAAAAGGAGAAAAACACATTTATAGTAAAATAAATAAAAAAAACTAGATTGAGTCCTTCGTATATAACTAAAAAAAATACCAATAAATTCAATGGATAAACATAATAAAACTAAAATTATAGATTAAAAAATAGCGAGTAGGAGTGTGTCGAAAAGTATTCTTAAGCATTTAACCCGTTATTACACACAAACGGGTGAACTTTTTTTGACGTGTAATCAGAGCACGCTTCATTTACATGTCACAAATCGAAATACAAGTCATTTAGTCGCGGTCATAAAGTTGTTTTCTAAATGTCGCTGATTGATTTGGAATTTAAAAAGAAAATTCTGCACAATTGGTGCACCGAAAAGGGTGTTACATACCACAAAATAGCAAGAAAATTCAAAGTTCGTCCAGTTAAGCGGATCATCGCAAAATTCGGTAATAAAAGTTCTTTCGAGGATCTCAGCAGAAGTGGACGAAAACCCGGACCAAGTAATCCCGAATTGGACAAGATCGCGCTAAAACACCAGCTCAAAAACTATATGAGCGTATTTTGAACAATCCCAACCAAAGCATTCTTATGGATGACGAAACATACGTCAAAGTAGATTCCAGAACGATGCCGGGACCTCAATTTTATACAAATTTTATACCTCAATCGATTGAAGAGAGTGTACCATTAGCGGATACGACTGTTGCGATGGAAAAAATCGACCAAAAAGTGCTTGTTTGGCAAGCCATTTACACGCGTTCGTCAATTTTTTTCACAAAAGGACTATAAATGCTCAAATTCATGTGGAAGAATGCTTGAAGAAGAGATTGCTTTCACTTTATGAAAAGCACGGGGTTTCTCCTCTATTCTGGCCAAATCCACTCTAATCCATCCACACATTATGCCAAATCCACTCTACAATGGTTTTCGGAAAACAAAATCATGTTCGTCGAAAAAGACCTCAACCCACCTAACTGTCCCCAGCTGCGGTCAATTGAACGTTACTGGACAATTGTCAAGCCCAAGTTCAAGTAGGAAGGTACAGTGTCTAAAACTAATGTCAGAGTTCAAGAAGAATTGTTCTGCAGTGTCCAGAAAGTGCACAAAGACTACTGTGCTGAATTTTATGAGTTGTGTTAAATCTAAGTTTCGATAATTTTTAAGAAATCAACAATAAGCTTGATTTTTCAATTCATTGCTTAAAAATATGCTTTAATGAAATTCGCTTTTGTGAACACTTTCTGATCGTTTCAGTTTTATTTTGATGTTCGAAAGTTTAAGACTACTTTACGATACACTCCTTATCTAAGGGTTAAAAAAGACGGCACAAAGTCATACACAACACGAATTAAGATTTATATACAGTACAAACAACATTACACGACACTTTAAAACATCGCTGCGGTTGGTAGCACTGAAGACGAAGAAAACCAACCCGGACGGGGATTTGGCGGGACGTAAGAGTTCTGGTTGGGTAGAGTGGGGACTTGTCTGAACAACGCGATAGAGACTAGACGTGTCCTTAACTGCAAACTGCATTAAATCCGTGACGATTTTGTGAAAATAAATTCTTCGACTAACTGAGTGAGGAGCTAGGGAATTAGGGAAGCCAATATTGAATAAAGATCGTCTCGTTAGGAAACCATAAAGTAGCGTTTTCCCCTTTCGAGAAACCTAGTTTGGCTGGAATTGAGCCAAACCTGGGCGGAAAAAAAGAAGTACATGCGGGCAGCTAGGCGTAGCAAGTCAATTGTTACACAAATTAGGAGAAATTGTTAAGCTATTGCCAATATCGTTCGTTGAACGCAGTTTAGAGTAAATTAGAAAACTTCACCTCCAAGGTGTGGTGGAAACGTTCGCTATCAAAAAGATGATCTTTATCTGACTACATTATTTTCTTTTAACACATATCTATAAAAAGAATACGCTTATTAGAGCCTTTTTACAGCTAGATAAAACTTTCTCAGCCTTTGATAAGCTTTTGAAAAATTTAATGAAATGGCCGAAACTCACCATAGGGAAGCAGCTCATAATAGATTATTCCTTGACAATCCCACCAAACACACAGCAGAACCTTCCTGGCCGTTAATGAGGGCTTGGCCACCGTCTGAGCCGCTTCAGCGGGTTTCGACCACGACCGTTTGCGCTTCACGTTGTCGTAAGTGACCCACTTTTCATCGCCAGTCACCATCCGCTTCAGAAACGGGTCGATTTTGTTGCGATTCAGCAGCGATTCACATGCGTCGATACGGTCAAAGATGTTTTTTTGTGTCAACGTGTGTGGCACCCATACATCGAGCTTCTTTGTGAATCCAAGCTGCTTCAAATGGTTAATAACGGTTTGATGACTTATCCCCAGCTCTTGGCCGATGCTACGGCTGCTACTATGCCGGTCTTTCTCGGCTAATTCAGCGATTTTGTCGCAATTTTCAACGACAGGCCTTCCGGAGCGTGGCGCATCTTCGACGACCTCTACACCAGAACGAAAACGTTGAAACCATCGTTGTGCGGTGGAAATGGAAATTGTATCGGGTCCATAAACTGCACAAATTTTATTGGCAGCTTGAGATGCATTTTTGCCTTTGTCATACTGTACTGTACTGTATAAAATACTGTACTTTGTAGTACTGTAAAATATGTCGGATTTTCTCTTTATTTTGCTCCATATTTGCGACACTATCACTCACGAACGACTTAACCAAACAAAACACTGTCAAGGACTATATTATAGAGCGTAATACCTTTCCAACAAGCTATAGTGTGACTCGATACAATGAATACAACTAGAACTACGCGCTTACAACGACACCTCGCGGAAATACCACAGGACTTTTTTGACAGCCTAATATTTCTCAGCAAAAACAAATAAAAAGAGAGGAGTAAATATTGAAAAATACATTCGATTTATGTTTCAAGAAAAGTAGTGTAGGCAAATGACGATGTGATAATGTTATTTGCAAAAAAAAAATTAGTGGGTTATATCTATGATATAACCGCAAGGTTCACGTGGAACTACCTTAGCTGAGCAATCATTCGTTTGTATTGATTAAATTCTTGATTGAATGAAACAGTTTACAAATTCAATTGAGTTCAATATATTTGCTCTGTGAGTGAAAAAAATGAACAAATGTCGTGTAAAGTCAATTCATTTATTGTGATTGATTGTTCTTCGTTACAAGTAAATTTAATGACGGACCTTTTACGTTTGGTATGATGACTAGAACAAAATATATGTACGGAAGAATTATCAAACGTTTGATGAACCAGCCTAAGGCTGAAAATCTTTCCAATAAAGACAAAAAAAAAAATTATCAAACGATTATTTTATTTTACATTTCCCTCTGAAGTTTACATCCCAAAAGTGTACATACTTCTCGAATCTCGAATTTGCTTGAAACTGGGAAGTTCATTCGCTTCTAGTGGCTGCACGATTTTCCCAGGTTCCTAAGTTTAGAAGATCATGTTAGGACAGACATATTCCACTCTGCACAAAGGCAAGCGAGGACAAAAGTACTCGCAGTTTGCATTTATTTGCAGAGCCGATTTCCCCAGAAACCTCGGTTTTGAAGTCTGTGTTAGGGAAACACATTTCAATCGGAACAAAAATACCCCCGATTTGTATGAATTCGCAATGCCGATTTCCCCACGCTTCATGGATTTGAAGTCTGTGTTAGGGAAACACATTCCAGTCGGAACAAAAATACCCCCGACTTGCATGAATTTGAAATACCGATTTCGACAGGCATCTTGGTTTAGAAATCTCTATTAGGGAACACATTTCGGTGGGAACAAAAGCTCCCCCTACTTTCGTGTGTTCTTTTTCTTCTTTTTGGCTTTAAGAGGGTTTAAACTTTTCAGTTCACTCGCCTCTAGGCTCTTTCGTGTGCTTGCAATGCCGATTTCGCTGCTTGGTTTTAAAGTCTGTGTTAGGGAACATTTTTCGATGAGAACAAAAGTCCCCCTACTTTCATGTATTTGCAATGCCGATTTCCCCAAGGCTGCTTGGTTTTGATGGCTGTGTTAGGGAAACCGTAAATCGGGCCAATCAAAACGATGCAGTTAGGGCGTTTAGATAACGCCTAGTTGCGATAGATGCGTAGAAATATTCCCTATCAAGTGATGCAAACATCTCTCCTATCCAGTACGAAATGTTCGAGCTATAAGCATTCGAAATCTTTCATTTTTTCCTGCATGTTCTGTGTTTAGGTTTTGATTTTACCCTCCATATATTCCGGTTAGACGTAGTCCCACGTCAAAAAAATACAAAATAGGTCTTTTGACCCCTCATGGTTTAGTGGTTTAGTGTTAAAAATGTAATTCCAAACATTCGAGCATGAGCTTAAAAACGCTTGCAGAAATTTCTCATTTCAGTAGTCCGTCATGTGCTGTACAAAAGCTGCTTTGCAGTTGAAAAAACGTTTTCAAAACGTTTACTTGTTTTCATCCCGTTTTTTTCGCATTTATTTTAGTATTTAAGTGCGCACACATTGTTAAAACCTTCTAGCTTACTTTTATTCAGTTCATTTGTATTACTTCATTTAATCTTACATTTGTGAATGGCGATGAGACGATAGCCATTTTTCCACTGGTTATGATGTAGGACTACGTCTTTCATTTCTGTACTGGGGTGTAAGTTAAAGGTTTCCAAAACGAGCGCTAATATTTCTTCGTCGGCTAAACGAAATGGTATGATAAACACTTTATTCGAGAGATAAAATATCTATGAGTTACATGTTTGTTGATTATTAAAATTGTTTCAACAGCTTGAAATTTGTTTTTGAAAACAGGAAAATCTCATAAAAATATAAGGTACACCGGGGCAAGTTGAAACGATTTTTTCGAAGTTCAACTTGAAAGTTATCCTAAAAAACTAAATCACTAAATTCAAATCTGTTTGCGGTATATATAAGGTATGACAGATGACTTTCGATAAAAAATAGGGATTCACACCGGATGTTTCGAAAAATATCAATTTTTAAAATGTCTAACTATCATATGCATTGTATCCATTTGTCACGTAGAGCGGGATAAGTTGGAACGCAGAACTATTATGAGTTTAATGTGCGGTTTTGCGTCTCGAACTACCTACAACTGATTTATGAAACACTAAATTGAAAGAATTACAATGTCAGAGTAGAGTCACTCAAAAAGACCACTAATGAGGTTTTTGGGATCAAATAATATTCGAATATTACGTAACGTACGCAGAAAGGAAGAAGGGGATACCTAGTGGAAGCTTTTTAGAAATAAATTCAACTAAATCAAACATTTATACGCAATTGACCATTTGTTACATGTTATGTAGGGAAGAGGGAGTAAACAGATTGCGTTAGGCGTCGTGCACAAATTACGTAATGCAAGAAGAGGGGGGAGGGGCGTCGAGGTTGCGTTACTTTCTGTATATAAGAGGTGGGAAATTGTGTTACGTAGGGGGCGGGAGGTCCAAAATCTGTATTTTTAGCGTTACGTAATTTGTGCATGACGCCTTACGTAATATTTGAATGACCTCTAATTGCAAAATTAACAAATTTAACCCCTAATTGCAAAATTAACAAATTGCAAAATAAACAAACCCCCGGCTGAGCCAACGGTAGTCCTACACCTTGCGGTTATATTACACATATAACCCACATGTAGTTTTTCAAACAAAAAAAATAAATCGATTAGTTGATAATAATTCATACTTCCTGAGAAAATACTTAAGGGGGGCACTCCTGCCTAGAAGGTCGAAAAATAGTGCGTCTTTTCAAGCGTGATCAAAAGCTGTCATCAAGAGAAGCGGCGAAACATGCAGATTTATCCAGTTTTGGGGTAGAGATTGTACCCGACCGGAAAGCAACTCCCACGGCCATAACGGGAATCGAATCCGAAGTCCCCTGCATGATACAGAGTCTTCCAGATTAAACGCTCACGCCAAAAATTCGAATAGCTGCTTATAAATTTTTTTTTGCTCCGTCGATGGTAACACTGCATTACCCACTTCGGGACGATAATATTCGGCTACTCGTTCAGTCTGATCGGATGGTTTTTAGTGTCAAAATGTACAATTTACAAGAACGTGTATTTTAAGTGAAATCGTATCACTCGAGCAACCGAAGCCTTAATGAAACTTTGTCCTCTTATGGTAAGAATTTCAACATTTCCCTTCGTCGATTACTTCCACTGGGGGTACGTGAACGACCGTTGCTATGTTAATAAGCCACAAAATTTGGAGGAACTTAAAGAAGAAATAACTCGGATTTTCAACAGCATCGAAGTCTTAATGTTAGAGTTGCGCATGAAGGATTTTGTTCACCGTTTAAAACGCGTTATCGGAAAAAAGGATCTTCTTCTTAAATGGCGTTAACGTTCCCTTGTGGAACTTTTGCCGTCTCAACGTATGCATTAACTAGCGTCATTTATTAATACTTGGTCGAGATTTCTTAAGCCAAATAACACGCCTTGAATGTATTCCGAGGGGCAAGCTCTTGAATACGCATGACCACAGTGCAAGTCGAAGGAAATTTCTTTGACGAAAAATCCCCCGGCCAGAACGGGAATCGAACCCGAACACCCGGCATGATAATGTGAGACGCTAACCACTCGGCCACGGGTGCACAAAAAAAAAGGATGGTCACATCGAAAATGTCCCAAAAATAAGCTTTATTTTCGTTTTTTAAAAATACAAATCAGTTCACTTTTGTAAAAGTTATTAAAATTTGTTGCATGAGCGTTTAATCTGAAAGACCCTGTATGTGTGATGCTGATCACTCATCCACGGGAGTTACATATAAACCGTTACCATGTGGATTTCGACATAGTTGCCTCCACTATATAACCAAAAAGTAGAATTCAAATGGTAATGGCTCCATATAATTTTCCAAAATCGTTATCAGTTTAACAAATGTAGTACAATTAATGATGTTCACAATTTTTCACTGGGCAATTTTCCACAACTCGTTGATTTACACACAGGTGCAAATATTCTCAGCTTGGATTATTTAATTATAATCACCAGCGTATCACAATGTGCGCAGGAGAAAAACAACTTGGCGTTCGGGGTTCACACTCATGAATAAGTAATATGAGAAATTCTTTGCGCATTCTCGGGAGCTCTTCAAGGCAGACAACGTTCCAACAACCCGAAGAAACGACGGAGCACAAAGCCTACCGTTCTCAAATATATCATCATACCTTTTTTTTGTTTTTACGATTCGTTGATTTATGTGGGGCAATTTAAAACTGTGTTTGATTTGTTTGTATTCATGAACGGGGCGTCGTGATGTGGTTTGAGAAATTGGTCATTTTGGAAACCTGTTACTTTAAAGGTTTGAGGCGGTGGCTAGGTAACAGTTGTTATTCTAAATCCAAGCTGCTTTGTAAGCTTTACGAGAGAGATAATTCAAAGCTCCACATCACATTGTCACAATGGGTGGCACATTCCTCGACGGGATTCCATGATGAGGGCTGAAGAAGATATTGTCGAAAAGACGGTGCTCCTTAGTACCCTGCAGCTGTTCAACGACCGGTAGTTCGTTCAGCTGTCCATCCGTGTTTGAGATAGCGTAAATTTATCGCCGGCGGAGATTTGTTTGTCTTCACGCTGAACTTTGCATCGCCTTTTGCTTTCAGCAACTAACCGGAATCAACGCTTTGAAAGAAATGGGCTACCTCAAGGAATGCGCGGTTGCACAGCCACATTGTTACCGCCTCCGGGGTGTTTTGGTACAAACTGCAATAGGCCATTGGATGCAGCAAAGCTAGCAGCTGGAGCGGGAAAAGCATTCAGCTGGCAACCTGGCAATGATGTTACAAACAAAACTGTGGTGGATGAAGTCGAACGTGAAAATGGCAATTTGCATAAATTGGTGTGTCATTTACGTTCGGTTTGGCTGGGTGCACAAACAAACGGATGGATTGCCAGATCTGTTACAGAGCAGGTAATAACCGCTGAATAACGGAGAACTCATCAAACGCATTCCACTTTATTGGTAAATTATTGGTTTGAATGAGAGATGACACATATGAGTTTTCGTGAAAATTTCGATTCCTTCATCTTATTAAAAAAAACGACATCCAACCTTTTTTTCAATGAAATAATAATGTAGGGGAGAGGGAGGCAAGTTGGCGACGTTAAGCTTTGGCGAGCCCTGGATCTTGTAATTATTTTTTTTTAATGTTGATGCTGATTCATATAGCCTGAAGTGTTTTCTATCATATTATCTATTGGATGGGCAAAAAACTAAAAAACTTGTCCATCCAAAAGCTTTGCGCAAAAAGCGTCTAATTCGCCATCTTCGCCAAGATGGCGAATGCCTGGAGGCAAGTTGGCGAATATGGTTTGGTCACCTTAAAATCAACAAAATGTAATAACAATTATTTATTTATCCTTGGTTGGAAACGTGGAAATGCCATTTTCATCAACACTGTAAATGTCACACGCAGGAAAACGATACTAAGCTCGTTTATCTCCCAAAGTTCGAAAAAATAAGTCGCTTTTCACTTATAAGTTCTAACCATCTGCAATAAAAAAACAAAAATTAACATAATGTTGCAGTTCGCCAACTTGCCCCCAAGCGACTTTTTCAATAAAAATAAATTTTGCTGAAAAAAATCATGATTGAAACTCGCCGGAAACAAACAGATTATGTATAATAGAGTACCTTTATCATGTATAAAATTATTTTGAAATTTTAACTTTTCTCGTAAAGTGGATAATGAAATTTGAAAAAACAGAAAAAAATAACAAAATCACAATTTTCCTCATTTTTATTTTTTCACTTTTTTTGTGACAACGTTTTCGACAGAGTTACCGAGTACAAAGTTTGGCCTTGTTATGATGCACCTTCAGTGAAAATTAGGTGGCGCTACCTTCATTACAACGGGTCAAATTACCGATTCGTCATCTTGCCTCCCTCGCCAACTTGCCTCCCTCTCCCCTATATATTGATACGAATTCATCTCGAGGTAGAGATAAATTTGTGTACAATAAACACCAGTCATTCATCATAAAACCAACATCAGAACATCTTGTTGAGCAATATTGGAAATACAAAAAAGCGTAGAATGAATACCACAATGTCCGACCCGGTCCTAGTGAGAAAGGATTGATAGTTTATAATGTTTTGTAGAGGAACTTCTATAAAGAGCACATATCTCGATACGAACTATATACCAGACGGAGTTTTAAAATCATTCTATTTATTTTCGACAAATAACGCACAAGCTTACACTGGTTTATCATGAACATAAATTGAATTCAAACTTTATTTTTAAAAATCATACAAAACATGCACGTTAATTAAAGTATGGCAAGTTTATTTCCAACTTCTTCGCACACAGTTCGTTTCACGAACCGTTATCATACAGTCAGCAGCAGCAGTAGTCCCATCCACTGCCGCGTTTATCAAAAACGTCTGCTACTTCCTGTATAGCCTTCGTATTTGCGATCGCTTCATTTTAGTTTAGGTATGTCTATACTGGAAGCTACGTTTGTAGTATGAAGCTTCGTATCGACAGGATCGGAAAATAAGTTCCTGAGAAATGCTTTGGGATTCCTGCCTCATCGAACGAATGTCGATGCCGTCTGCTATCAAAGAACACGCATGAGAAGAGGCTGAATATCACTGAGGCTTCGTTCATCGGCAATATTCTAGGAAGGAAAGCTAGGAAAGATTTTCGCTCGAATTGTCATTAGAAATCATACCACAAGTACACAGACAGCGAAATTTTCTCAAATTATTGCTGGACAGATTACACACAGCTCGAGACTGTGTCATCTTCACAGTGCGTTGCGAAAGTACATCGCCTGCTTGGGGAATCTTACGGTGAACATGATCCAGCAGTGAGAGATGACTTAGGTTAAACTGACCAGACGTCCCGCGTTACGCGAGACAGTCCCGCATTTCAACAAAATGTCCCGCGTTAGATTCCGTCCCGCGAAACGTCCCGCATTTGGCAAAAGAAACGAAAATGTCCCGCGATATCAATATATTTCAATATCACAATTTGATCATGTTGATTTTCTTAAATGGATGAGCCTCAAAAACAATCTTTTATTTGGCAGACTGCTCAAGAGCGCTTCTAATGCATCCAGAGATTAATACGTTGAGCTGGTTTCATCGCACCGACATTAGGCTTTTTGTTCAGAGAGTGTCAACTGGAAGCGACAGCAACAAAATTGGAAAATGATTTTCATAAAAATCCCCTATTGATCCGCAGGGACAAACGTGAGCCAGACGAAAAGTTCATCTTTGGTCCCCTAGCTCGGTCAGGGCTTAACGTTTTAAATAAGCCGGAAGAACTAGTGTATACTCCACAGGAAGAGGCAGAGTTGTTTTATGAAGTATCGTAAATGAAGCACTGGGCGGTCTTACGGAAGTTGGCAGGAACCTGAACCATGGCCGATGAATAGATGTATATCGGCGTGTTATTTTACCTTTTCGTGGCTTTGGTGGTCGCCTGTTTCTCTATTTTGGCCATTCGCCCAAAAGTTTTCTATCGGGCGCAGCTGGGCAAGCACTTCGTATTATATGGCTTGGACATTCCCTTCAAGTCTGTCAGAGAAGGGCCTTCTTCGAGAACTTGATGTGAATGATATATTCGACGTCATCGCTTACCTGGGAAACGTAAAGTACCCGGTCCCCTGCCATTCGTTGAATTCTAGCATTAAGTACGTCTCGTCTTTCATTATGAGTACGAAAAGAAGTCTTTCACTTCTTTCGCCAGCACCTCAAGCTACTCCTTCTGGGTGATTGCCTGCTGCTCAGATACGGCCGGTCTCGTCTGACGCTTCCGCCTAAAAATGTCCATTTTGGCCAGATTCTTCTCCACCGTTTGGCCGGTTGCTTCGATCTCCCGGCTTAAGGAGCGGCAAAGAGATGATATTGTAAATACCAGATCGGATATATCTGGCGGACACAAAGTGTCTCAGGATATCCAACTCCTTCACTGTGGGGTGGAGCTTGCAGTATGGAAAAATCATCATGTTGCTTGACAGTGCTGCTGCTGCGAATCAACAGCATTCAATCATGTTTGTTGTAGACTTAATGAACGTAAGATTTAAAGAAAATTTGTTCCAATAAATTATCTTTCATCGCCATCCGAAATTAGTCCATTTTTTTGTGTCGATGAAAAATGAATTGGAATTTTCGAGCATTCCATTTGGTAATTTGAAGAAAATTGTAAAATTTAAATCGTGCTTGCCAGGCGTAAATGCTCTGATTGAGCGAGTGATTTTCGAGCGTAAACAAAATCTAAACCACCGAAAAATCACAACTGAGTGCCGGTGCTCAGAAAGAAATAATACTGATCAGTTTAGACTCGCTAAACTATGGTATATGTTCACATAACGTATATACATAACGTTTTGTACATATATATAAATGAAACACAAAATTCTGTATTACTCGAGAATTAATCAAGCAAATGGAACAAATTTGGCATATGGAGATTTTAGGGAGCAATAAATGTTTTTTGGTGGTTTGACACTCCTCTCTAAAGAGGAGGAGGGGAGGGTGCTGAACAACTCGAAAACTAATCAAACAAATGGAATTAAACTTAGCATATAGAGGTTTTAGGGACCGATAAACGTCTCTATGGTGGTTCGACACTCCTACCTCCTCTCTAAGGGGAGGCTACCATACAAATGAAACACAAATTTCTGCATAACTCAAAAACTAATCAATCAAATGGAGCCAAATTTGACATTTGAAGGTTTTTGAATCTGAGAAATGTTTCTATGATGGTATGACACCTGATGGTATGGAGAGGAGTACCCGTAAAAATAATGCACATATTTCAACCAAACATGACAATTGAAATTTTCTTTAATGTGATAAAACGATATCTTCTTCTATATTTGTAAATAAAAATGGATCACCGAATGTGTTGATAAGAGCACTCGAGAAAGGAATTGTCCGATTTAGGACTGTCTTTATTCTATCATATTTTCTGTATCAAACATTTATTGCATGTAACGGAGAAACATGTTATTTGCAAGTGGTTGAAAAATCTTGAACGAGAATTTTGTCTGAAAATAATCTGATATTATAATGACGAATTTTGGTAGAAGTACTAGGAATTTTACAGTGTAAGGTAATTTTAAAGGGTAGATTAGAAAATCAATCAATGAACAGTTCTGCGATTGGACCTATGAACGTCCGCTTAGTAAAAAATCTTGAATGTGATAACGAAGAATAAATTTTGGGCGGGACGAAGTTTGCCAGGTCAGCTAGTATTTTATACAGTTGAATATTTCTACACCATAAACATTTGTGAATATTTTTGATCCACTTCCCTATGTTGCGGTATACACTGCACATGACGATGCTACGAGGTAGACACCTTTAATTAACATCTCCAGAATTGTAGTATTATGCTGCAGCGAACGAGAATGTAAAAATCACGGAGTGAATATCCGAGAAAAAGGTCCAACCGATGTCAATAATTTACTACGATTGAGAGATATTAATTCGCTTGTTTCGCTCAACCAATCGTGGCAGACTATTCTCCTCGACGCTTGATGAGAACTGCCTTTTTTGAATCGAAAAGGCGAAACTGTGTCTACCTAAAGAGCTTATGAGTCATTCGCCTAATTATGAGATGCATTTATGCCATGTCAGAATGCATGTTTTGAAAGCAAGACATTGTACCGCCACAATGAAATACTGTAGCGATTCTGGTAACGATCCAGACTATTGGAAGAAGTGAAAAACACAGTTTTTCGGTTGCCGTTTCCGTATTGTAAACTGGATCTTTTCGAACTACAAAATGGATGATCCAGTGCATACCTTGTTCAAAATAATCTCAAACAGTTACATGCTCTGTCTACAATAATAAGATCTCTAACGAGATTTTCACAATGTTTAACCTACCCGATACTTATTTCTAGCGATCATTATTTAATTTAAATGTTTTAATTTACACTTTTTCAGAGATGGCAGCGAAGATGGTTCGTTCTGTACGACGATGGAGAGCTCACATACTCGGTTGACGAACACGTAAGTATTTTTAACAAGCAAATTACAGATGTAGTATTCAAATATATTTAAAAAACTAATGTAAAATATTAAACCAATCTGGAAAGGGTAGAACAACTTTTGTGGCCTCTGCTGCATTCTATTTTAAACTCCTTTTTAACCACAACTTTTACTCCTGCTTCTAATTGCTTCTAATTGATTTGTGATGAAAAGATTAAATATTTATCTCCATTGATGGACGTTATTGGATTCATCGGAGTTATACTGATTATAATTTCAATTTGTACTCTATCCCAATTATTTTATCACTGCACACGAAGCACACTATAACACTATCCCAAGAGACATAATATAAGAGCCAATAACCAATTATCTTTAATTTCTTCACAGCCGGAAACTATCCCCCAAGCCATAATAGATATGACAAAAGTGCTTGAAGTAACCGCTGCCGAAGACGTCACCAGTCATCCCCACTCGATCGCTATCACGGCCCCGGAACGGGTAACGTTTGTGAAAGGCACCTGCCCGGAGGAAACCAAATGGTGGTTCAATGTGTTAACAGGCTTTCCTAAAGCTAAGGTAAGTGTGTGTGTGTGTGTGTGCGTGTGTGTGTGTGTGTTTAGCAATTTAAGTAGATTTGAGCCCGTCTCTCTGATCCTTTTTTTTCACAGGGCCGACACAAAAGAAATGCTACATTTCCTGGCGGGCAGGCAACCACTATTCTACAAACACAACGTAAGTATAAAAACAATGCTTGATATCCATCATACTTTGAAAATGTAAACTATTTCAATCATATGCATTCTGCCAAATATATACCGAGAATTTGTTCTTAAAGAAAATGCTACATTTATCATCTAAATTTATATTATCGCATTCAAAATAGGCCCCTTCTGAAGCAATGCACTTTTTCCAACGATCAATCCAACGATCAGTACCATTGAAGAAAAACATGAAGAGTGTCGTATGACAACGTTCATGTCGACAATGAACTCCAGATTATTGTTTCCTCTTCGAACAACATGCGCATTGGATCTATACCCGTGCTGTCCAACCGGTGTTTTATCAGGATTGATGAAAATGACAATCACGATTTTGCAATTCAATACTTCATTGTGCTCATTCAAAAAGGCTCCCAGCTCGTTGGCGCTGCGTTTGACTTTAAGCGTATTGAGGTTACTGGCGCATGCGTGGATGAAAGCATGATGAAGCAGAACGTAGCGCCATCTGTCATTTGACAACGTAAATAAATTCGTCCGGTGTGAAAAACGAAAGACGGTTAAGGAGGGACCCCGGTCTGGAAAATCGAAATTTTTGGGAAGCTTATGCTCTCATAAAAGTTTTCCTAAAAGGATTTTTCAAAATTCGATTTCGTTGGAAAGTTGCAGCCAAAAGTACTATGTCACCTCAAGAGATATAGTGTTGCTGTACGAATTTTTAAACGCGTTTTTTTTCGAAACCATCTTATTTCAACTGGTGGTATCGATATCTCAGGATCTACTTAACCGATTTGGCTGAATTTTTTTTTATCAGCATGTAAAATTGAATTATCTAAGGCGTTACATAGACAGACAGCATCTACGCATTCAGCTGTCAACAGCGTAATAATCATTATTCGTGCACTCAAAAAATGGAAAATACATCTTCAAATATACCTTAAACAATAACCAAAATACCCAAACACTTCACTTTATTCGTAACATCCGAAAAAATCCACGAAAATTCATTATTCATTAGCGCTGTACCACATTAATAGAAATTTAACCCCCTTCCTGTTGACCGTTTGATCTGAAATTTGGAAAA
The DNA here is from genome assembly GCF_029784135.1 of Toxorhynchites rutilus septentrionalis. Taxonomy (NCBI): domain Eukaryota; kingdom Metazoa; phylum Arthropoda; class Insecta; order Diptera; family Culicidae; genus Toxorhynchites; species Toxorhynchites rutilus. Next base: position 185,221,416 of record NC_073746.1, read on the forward strand.
CATCTTCAAAATAGCTTTCATAAATAACTGTGTTCTACTAGTCAAGCCCATTCATTTGATACCTATATTGATGGGGTTGTGAAAAAAATATATATGGCGCCATCTTGTGGTGGCGGCCATTTTCGATTTGCATTTTTCATAAATAACTGTGTTCTACTAGTCAAGCCCTTTCATTTGATACCCATATTGATGGGGTTCCAAGAAAATATGTAATCCGTTATTTTGTAATTGCCGCCATCTTGGATTAGCAGTTTTCATAAAAAACTGCATTCTACTAGTCAAGCCCTTTAATTTGATACCCATATTAGCTATTCAATATGGAATTATTATACAAATTATTCAAAACTTCCGAAAATCAAAAATAAAATACTCCGGATAATCGAGTCTAAAATTCCGGATAATCGAATCCCGGATAATCGAGTCCGACCTGTATTAAACATATGGTAGCCGGCACCGTAGCGGTATCATATATAGCTTACGACCTATTCTCATGTCGTCCAAGTTTTTCGTACATAATTTCATCAATATCAGTCGAACCGTTTCGGAGGAGTTCGACCACAAACACCGTGAAACGAGATTTTTACATTAGGGTAAATGATCTTGGTTTGTCCAATTTGGGGTGTTTTTACGCTAGTAAATGCAAATCAATTTTTCTTCATGAAAATCAAACATAATCGATACGAGTTTGGGTTTGTTGAAAAGCCCCAAGTCTCTAGTTGCTAATACTACCATAAGGTGTTGAAATTATTCAAATTTTTATGTTTTTTAACGATTTTCCTTAAAGAAGAATTATGATCATGGTTTGACCACCTCTGATCATGGTTTGCCCAAAAAAATGATCATGGTTTGTCCGGTTTTAGAAATTTCCATTTTTGAATGAAAACATTCGAATTCACAATTGCATCTATCATTGCTTGAGTTTACTGTCATCATATTGATTCATTCATAATTTAGGCTTTCTTCAGAATATTGCCTTTTCTTGGGCATTTTAGAAGTGTTCACCTCAACACAATCAACACAGAAAAACCATACTTCTGCTATGCGCGAAGCACACCATAAACAAACATAAACAAACTGCAGCGCGCCAAGCGGTTGCCATAGAAATCATGTGGACAAAACAACATTATTGAATTGGACAACTCATGATCAGAATTGAGTTCATCAAAATGCGTTAATTTAATGGTTTAGCTATGTAAATCCGATACAAATGGTGAGCAAGCATGATGTTTACAATATTTATAAGTGTTGTAATCCAGAAAAGGTACGTGCCAAATAATCATCTGGTGATCGATTAAAAGTTAGCTCGAATGAGGGGCGCTTTGACACAAATAGGAGGTGTATTTTATAATCCTTTCAAACATGTGATTTCGTAAAAATATACTATCAAACTACTATAAATCATGTAAAAGGCAATTTCATTCATATGTTTCGAAACATTCGAAGGCCTTATTTGACACAGGAGCGCTGAATTAGAGCATTCAAAAAAGTGGGCAAACCATGATCATATTTTCGACTGGACAAACCAAGATCATTTACCCTATACAGAAAAAAAAGATATCCATAGACATTTTTTTTCTAATTTTTCTATCCATCTCAAATATCCTTCAAATTATTCTACCATTCTAATTTGGGTGGAGACAAATTCAACGATATAAAGACGACTCAAAGCTGATCAGCCGTTTTCCTGTGATGAGATGTTATACGTACGTGGGAAAACCTTGCTTTATATTGGGTTGGGGAAAAAGAAATGTCGTATATTGTCAATATATGGCAACATTTAAACATATCTTGTATTGTACTTATCGCATCGGGTCATACTAAAGGGTGTGTCACATCAAATTGCATCACGGAAAAAAACGCTGTAGAAATTTAATTTTTAGGAATTATATCTTCAGCTTTCGCTTATAATCAGATAAGAGTGTATAGATCACGTTGGCTATGCTTCACTGTTAATTTTTCGTAAATTTGGAAAAATGTCGTCTAACGAAAAAGAGCGTCGTGAATTAATCCTGCGCACTCATTTCGAGAATCCGGAGTTGTCACATCGGGACATCGGTAAGATGCTGGGAATCGTCCAATCCATGGTCAGCAGAGTACTAAAATGATACTTCGAGAACCTAACCATCGACCGGAAGGTGAAGAACGGCAAAAATGGATGCTCCGTCAGTTGAAAAGATCACAAGCGCGTAGTTAAGCAGTGATCGTGATCTGAGAAGTTCGGTCCGGGATGTCGCCAATAAGCTGAATTTGTCAAGTTAATTCGTCCAGCGGACCAAGCAGCGGGAGGGCCTGCGTACATACAAGGTTCAGAAGGCTCCTAACCGCGACGAAAGGCAAAACATGGTGGGGAAGACGCGAGCCCGGAAGCTGTACACCGAAATGCTGACGAAGCCGCATTGCCTGGTAATGGACGACGAAACCTACGTCAAAGCGGACTTTCGTCAGCTGCCGGGCCTGTTGTTCTTCTCCGCAGAGGACAAATTCAGCGTTCCGGAGGAGATTCGCAAGCAGAAACTATCCAAGTTTGCCAAAAAGTACATGGTGTGGCAAGCGATCTGCTCTTGCAGAAAGCGGAGCGCCCCCTTCGTGATGACCGGCACGGTAAACGGGCAGGTTTACCTTAAGGAGTGCCTACAGAAGCGCTTACTACCACTATTGAAGCACCACGAAGGCCCGACCATCTTCTGGCCGGATCTCGCTTCGTGCCACTATTCAAAGGACGTTTTGGAGTGGTACGAAGCCAACGGGGTCACTTTTGTGCCAAAGGAAATGAACCCGCCCAACGCGCCGGAGCTTCGCCCAATAGAGAAATATTGGGCGATTATGAAGCAGGCCCTCCGGAAGAACCCAAAAGTTGTCAAATCGGAGGCGGACTTCAAGAGAAAATGGATTTCTGTTCAACCTGACGTTGTACAGAACCTTATGGACGGGGTAAAGATGAAGGTGCGAGCATACGGGCTTGGGCTCGAAGTATGAATAAAAAGAAAATGCCAAAAGTTGTTTAATAGTTTTTATTTTACTGTCTAAAATTTTCAAAAGGATCGGTCTACTGGGCGAATTTCTACAGCGTTTTTTCCGTGATGCAATTTGATGTGACACACCCTTTATACGGCTATTTAAAGACGACAATCTGTGCTACAAGTGTCGTTTTGACAGTGTTGTGATTGTCCTTTTCAGTCTCAAGTTAGAGCGCGTCAAAGATGGAGTCCACCAAGCACGAAATTCGCCATATTTTACGTTTTTACTACCTGCGAGGTAAAACTGCAACGAAGGCGGCCGAAAAAGTCGTGCAGTTTATGGACCCGATAATGTAACGATTCGCACAGCACAGCGTTGGTTTGATCGATTTCGTTCTGGTGTAGTGGCTGTCGAAGATACACCCCGTACTGGTAGACCAATCGTCATGGAAACCGATAAAATCGTTGAAATCATCCAAGTGAAGTTGGATGGATGAAGTTTGTCTTCTAAATGAAGTTGTCTTCTAAATGGCAACAAGTTTGCGAACGAAACGACGTATATTTGACTTAAATTGGATAATTTTAAGTATGTGAAATAAAGCGTAAAATTTCGATCAAAAATACGACATTTCTTTTTCCCCAACCCTATATATAAAGATAAATTAATAATGAAATATATTGTACGGGGGATCCTGCTAGGGCTTTTAAAATCGCCGACATTCGCGCCAGAGGACGAAGGTGCTCGTTTCAAAATTTCATAACTTTTCTCCATCATTGATGTTTGGCTTAAGATTATAATAGAAAATTCTTGTTAGATGGCACTAACGTTCCCAGTGGAACTTTCGCCTTCTCAACGTAAGTATTACTTGCGTCAATTTTATAAGTAGTACTTTGTTGAGATTTCTATGCCGAATAACACGCCTTGAATGTATTCTGGAGTGGCAAGCTCTAGAATACGCGTGACAACAGTGCAAGTCGGAAAAAAATTCTTTGACGAAAAATCCCCCTGCCAGAACGGGAATCGTACCCGAACCCCCGGCATGATAATGTGGGACTCTAACCACTCGGCCACGAGCATCTTAGAAGATTTTTTCGAGGTCTCAATAACGGGACATTTTCCTATTATCAATTCAAGTAATCAGAATTAACTTACTCATTTAAGTCGTCCTTCGTAGCGCAGGGAATAGCATTCCAACAGGTTCTGAATCTACAGATAATGATTTGGTTCATGTCCAACCAACAACCACAACAACTTATTAATATTTGTATAGTTGCTCGCATAGAATTTTTCCCATTCAGCGCATAACCCGTATTTGAAAAGAACCGCTACTTCGAGTAAGAATGCCAATAGTAATTGCTTTCCTTCTGTTTTACGTTTCTTCCCACCACCAACCACCCTCATGGTCCGTGTTTCGAATGCCATTCCGGTAAATTGAAAAATCGCCACAGCTCCATCAACCGTTCGGAATCGGCATAATTCATACCACAAAGATTCTCTGCAGTCACCCGTGAGCAACATGGAGGCACTGACAGCGCCCTGCTCTTGGAGTCCTGTGGCCCCACCACCACTGATCGCATCGGACGAGAACAATCTAAATGCAAATAATGAAAATAATAGCATCACTAGCAGCAATAACAACAACAACAACAACAACACCAGCGGCAGCAATAGCAACAGCTGCAACGCCAAAGGTGAGTGAATACAAATTGGTCATCACTATATTAGAATCACACGAAGAAGAAATGAGATTGCTTTACTCTGAGCCATGCTTATGAGCAATTTTTTTCTCCGCATTTTTTTTCTCCACATTATTCGATTTAAGTTTTACTTCCTATTCGGGAGACACAATTTTGCAAGTGATTTTTTATGAATATTTCAACAGTTCAAAATCATTTTGTTTTCCTCAAAGTATTTCTCACCAGAAACCTTTCTGGCCTAAGTGGAACACAGGATGGCATTCAGCTCGTTCAAAATTTCAGTTTGGGGAAGGGCAAAACGCCTTTTCTGATGTGAGTACACTAAGTTTCTTATAAGTTTCGCTCGAAAAAATACGAATAAACCTTGCCGCGTTGCAGTGTGTATGTATTTTCTGCCCAATAATCGAGCCATTCTCGACAGAATGCAGCGCGTGTGATTCCTGCCAAAACTGAAAAAAATGGCGGATTGTGAAAAAGACCGTTCAATAGCGAGCAGTACTTGTTGGAATATATCAATTGGTTGCTTGGTAGAATGTCGCAATACGAATATTCTTTCTAATCTCACCAGCCACAGAACATAACTTTATTCGGTTAAAGACCTGGCTACCTTGAAGATATCTAACGGGGGGTCATTTCGTACAGATTTTTTTGTTCGCTCAGCTATGTTGTAAATGATAAATTTTTTTATCAACCGTAATGATATACGTAAAAAACTGCATGTTTTTTCAATACGTTTATTTAACGGGTCGCCGATGCGATCCATGAATTTTCATCGGTCAAATACATTAGATAACATTTAACACTGAAAAAATTAAACCGCATCCCCGTGCCACCTCTACTTGAAAAAATCCTAATGTAAAAATGCATAAAAAATACCGAATGTTGATCAAAATGATCCCAAAATACACACAATATAATAATTTATGGCCGTTATAAATTCAATGTGCTTAATAATCTATTGTTCAAAACAATTATCCCCAGACTCAGGTGTCCTTGAACGAGTCTCTCACGTTGGACCGCAGCAAGCCGACCGATCTTGGATGAGATCATCACAAAGCATTCAGTTATCGTCTCTCATTGAAGATGATAGTTTATGCTGTGGTTGGTGTAAGCTGCACCACACTTTCGCTGAAACCCGCATCATCTGCAAATCCACACAGAAATTCTTCGCTTCCACTAGGGTTGATCATTTTTTTCTTCTTTCGGTTCGTGTCACAGAGATTGACTAATTTGTCGCTCGAACGTGAGAAAAATTGTCAATTCGCTTTATAAGCCCGGTATGTTTTTGAATTAGGCTTGATAACTTGGAAATTAAAGCAGGAGTGAAACGATAATGAATAGGCAGCAGACTCGACAAAAGCTCTACAAGATAAGCATTCAGAACGTATGCTGCGTTTTAAATGAAAGAAACAATTATCCCATCGAAATTTCTTGACGCTCGTTTCAATCGATACCTTCGTCAATACGGTGGTCACTGACAACTGGTAGAGGAAGAATGGTAATGACAGACAGCTTAAGTAAAAGTTGTTTTTTTTCGAGAATTTCACAAAAAATATATAGCTATCTTACCATGAATCGATAGTCTGGGTTTCTTTTTATAATAAAAATTGTTTTTGAGGCAGAAATTTTGCAAAATTAATGTCTCTGAAAAAATAAGAAAAAGTCGAGAAAGACGGACACTTGAAAGGGAAAGATGAATTGAAAATTCAAGTTTATGTACTCGATAAGTTTTGGAGGTCTACAATTAGGCCTTTAAATGATCAAACAAAAAGGCTTGACGTGAGATTTCTTTGCGAAACACTTCGCCTCCGTTTTTCGAACAGTCCGAACAGTGCGCCCAAATAGTTGTAGAGTTCCTATGCCCCTGGTCCAGATGGCATACCCGCTGTTGTTTTCCGTCATTGTACAAGAACAATAACCGAACCACAAGCCTTCATTTGTCAGGCATCGAGAAATGTCATGCTATGACCTTCCATCGTTCTTTGAAACCGATTATTTTCAATTACCACATCGACAATACGATTCTTAACGTAATGAATCAAGTTACGGATTTCGGTGTTGTATTGGACTCGAAGCTTTCGTTCAACTCACATTATGCATCGATGATCTCGAAGACGAATCATAGTTTCATAGTTTCATCTCTAAAATTGCCAAGAATTTCACGGACCCACACTGCATAAGGTGTCATTTTGCTCTATCGTACGACCAATCCTAGAAAATGCTCCAATTGTGTGGGCACGAAACGATGTAACGTGGTATCTTAGAATCGAGAGGGTGCAAAAAAGGTTCATACGTATGGCCTTGTGAAATCTACCAGAACACGGTCCTTTGAAACCTCCAGCGTATCCAACTGCTTGCTCTTGAAACGCTCGGACGGAGGTGCAAGATACAACAGGATATTTTCGTTTGTAAAGTGATAGGCAGTGAAGCCGATTGCCCTCATCTTTTGTCACTGCCGAACTTTCGTGCCGTCAATCAGGATGCTGAGACAACGGTCTCTGATGCAATCGAGCTTCCATCGTATTCGATACGGATACAACCAACTCATTAGTGCAATAGAGTTTCTGAGTAGAATAAGTAGATTAAACTTCAATAAAGTGACGGAATATGTAGTTTATTGAGGCAATTTATGTCAGATAAATTTAATGTAAACAATAAACTTACCGCTGATTCGATGAAACGGAAGGAAAGTAATACTAAAACACTCACGTAACGAAAAATAAAGGGTGTGTCACATCAAATTGCATTACGGAAAAAACGCTGTAGAAATTCGCCCAGTAGACCGATCCTTTTGAAAATTTTAGACAGTAAAATAAAAACTATTAAACAACTTTTGGCATTTTCTTTTTATTCATACTTCGAGCCCAAGCCCGTATACTCGCACCTTCCTCTTTACCCCGTCCATAAGGTTCTGTACAACGTCAGGTTGTAGTTTTTTTTGAACAGAAATCCATTTTCTCTTGAAGTCCGCCTCCGATTTGACAACTTTTGGGTTCTTCCGGAGGGCCTGCTTCATAATCGCCCAATATTTCTCTATTGGGCGAAGCTCCGGCGCATTGGGCGGGTTCATTTCCTTTGGCACGAAGGTGACCCCGTTGGCTTCGTACCACTCCAACACGTCCTTTAAATAGTGGCACGAAGCGAGATCCGGCCAGAAGATGGTCGGGCCTTCGTGCTGCTTCAATAGTGGTAGTAAGCGCTTCTGTGGGCACTCCTTAAGGTAAACCTGCCCGTTTACCGTGCCGGTCATCACGAAGGGGGCGCTCCGCTTTCCGCAAGAGCAGATCGCTTGCCACACCATGTACTTTTTGGCAAACTTGGATAGTTTCTGCTTGCGAATCTCCTCCGGAACGCTGAATTTGTCCTCTGCGGAGAAGAACAACAGGCCCGGCAGCTGACGAAAGTCCGCTTTGACGTAGGTTTCGTCGTCCATTACCAGGAAATGCGGCTCCGTCAGCATTTCGGTGTACAGCTTCCGGGCTCGCGTCTTCCCCATCATGTTTTGCCTTTCGTCGCGGTTAGGAGCCTTCTGAACCTTGTATGTACGCAGGCCCTCCCGCTGTTTGGTCCGCTGGACGAATTAATTTGACAAATTCAGCTTATTGGCGACATCCCGGACCGAACTTCTCGGATCACGTGTAAACTGCTTAACTACGCGCTTGTGAACTTTTTCACTGATGGAGCATCCATTTTTGCCGTTCTTCACCTTCCGGTCGATGGTTAGGTTCTCGAAGTATCGTTTTAGTACTCTGCTGACCATGGATTGGACGATTCCCAGCATCTTACCGATGTCCCGTGACAACTCCGGATTCTCGAAATGAGTGCGCAGGATTAATTCACGACGCTCTTTTTCGTTCGACGACATTTTTCCAAATTTACGAAAAATTGACAGTGAAGCATGGCCAACGTGTATAGATCACTCTTATCTGATTATAAGCGAAAGCTGAAGATATAATTCCTAAAAATTAAATTTCTACAGCGTTTTTTCCGTGATGTAATTTGATGTGACACACCCTTTATTAAAAAAAAAAACTTGTTAGCAAGGAGAACCTTATTTTCTAAAGATGAAAATTTACTTTGAACTGTTCTTTGCAGATCACTTTTATGTTTTTATTCACCATTCCGACAGACGGCCAGCGGGCGTGGCCGGTGCCGTTATTGACTATTCAAAGTTCGAATCACCGAAACTTGCACAATGAGAATGGTTTGCTATTCCCAAGCACCATTCGGTGTGTTCTTTGTGCAATTTTGCTAGTTCAGGTCAATCACGGAGAGCAACTACGAAGTTTACGGCCAGCTCCAAATTATACACAGTGAGTCAAATCTATTGATACACTGTATTGCATGTTTGTACATCGTTCAAATTCAAAATTAAAATGTAATTTATCAGTCAAACATAAGTCTGTCCCGCCCTGTATGCGGTCCCCTTAGCAAATCGGACTTGATTGGGCAACACTCCAAAACATTAGGCAGCACGCTAAATCAAATTGGGCAACACTCCAAACTACTCGTGAATTTTCTTCCGGATCCGTTTACTCGCCGATTTAGTACCTACCCTACCGATTTAATACCTACCCTACCTTATAATACCCTACGATTCGAAATTATATCTATGGATTATAAAGGAGCTTCTGTGGCTTTTAGCTGAGAAATTTTCAAATCTATGGCGTCTATGGCGGATAACCCACCACTCTTGGGTGAAATTGCTTGGACAACGTTGAGAAATCAGCGACGAATTGTCCAGGTTGCCCCCGTAGTCAGACTCGGCATGACTTCTTAACAGCTTATCCGGAGGAATAGACTGTGTTTCTGGCATCTGATTGAAAGGGTTCGCGCATTTCAGCTCATTATCAGTTGCTGTCATGGCTCTCCCACCGAATTTACTCGTGCCGATGTTGTTGATACTGCCGGAATTGTTGTTCTCTCTCTCCAGCGTACCATGCTGTCACTGTTCACGTAGATCGTCAGGCTGTACATGTTGTAATTGTTGTTGTAGGACTTTGTCCTTTTCATGACGCAGCCTGTCTGGGGCAACTGTTCAAAAGCACACTCGCTTGCAGATCGTCTTTTTTACGATTTGGTTTCGAGGCCACTTGACTGTCTCCAAAGGCTTTCGGTTAATTGCCTCTGACCATTCTGCAATGCCTGTGAGAGAAATTGGGATTATGATTCGATCTTTCCTCACTCGGTAAGTTCTCCAAGATTATGTACGTTTTATACAGATATTCCTTGTTTTCCCGGGAGGTCTTCTATACAGCGAGTCCTCCTGCAGTCTCAACAGTTGAAGCTTGATGCAGTCTTTGCATATTGCTGAGAATAAATGGAGATTGCAGACTATTTCTCAACAAGATCGGTCATCAGCAATTCTATTCCTGCTTCCGTTGGTCACTTAGTGAATATGGGAGTGATTGCTGCTGATTTCTCGACGGAATTTTCTATGATTTTGCAGATTTCTTTGAGACTGGTTTTTGACCGATGACTGAAGACTGTTGATTGGGCATTGCATTCAGAGGTACTACCTGCAGATTGTCCGGCTGAACATGCACGAGCTCTGTAATGTTGCAGCTTATGACATTTTGGACTTTTCGTAATATCTGCGCCACTTATAAGCGCTCCGTCCGAATACACTTTATTTAGCTAGACCCATTTCGTTGTCACGTTGTCTCACTACATCTCAAGCTCTTGTCGGTAACTTCTTCCTATACCCCTACTCAAGCGAAAAGATGCCATCCGTTTCTTTCATCGCACTGGACCATCTCGTTGGTGTTGACACGATTTGCAGACAAATCCAGTAACATTTTCTTGCGCATTATTCCAATCACTTGCATCAGTTCGCTCTCGGGCGCTTCTCGCATTGGGTGCATCACCCTTTTGCAGTTTTGCCTTAACCGACATTATCGTGTCACTAAACAAAGTTATATGTTGTTGAAAATCAGCTTCAACGGGAAATTTCTGAATATATAATTCTCAATCGGAAGAGAATAAAAGTCGCTTGATTCGATTATAGAGAGAATATAATTCCCTATTAAATACATATTAACACTGTGTATCGAATGGGGAGGAATTATGGATTTTTTCTGCTGACTAAACTGAAGCACTTATTTAGAATCTTTTGTGTAAATAAGCTAGTATTATTCATCATATTTCGATCAGTATATTGAACGTCTATGGGCCTCTTAATACCTTTAATCACTGTGAAATAAAAACGGAACTTCGATGATTTCAATATTGAATTATCTACATTATTAAACAATTATAACAAATCGAAAAATCGAGCAACCCTCGGACCGCAGTAGAATTTAGTGTAGAAGCCAAGAAGGTAGGGGATAACAAAGCATCTTGATCACGCGGGCGCGCACTCGGACAGCACAATTATCATACAATTGATAAATGAGCGTTATCAGATACAACATGGCTTATTGCCATTGGTCTTAACCCTGTTCTTCTATCTTCTGATGTCTCGAGACCAGTCCTGATTCCTGCCCGGCGGCATTGAGCATGCATATGAGAGAGGAACGCCAGCTGAAACGGAAGACAAAGTTGCTGCGCGACGACTTACCGACCAACCAACCAATGAAATGAACAAATTTTGCATGGCCAAGAACTGAAAAAAAAACTCCGCACCATCCCTCTTTCTGAGTGCTTTGGTCGTACCATTCGTACCAACCGGGTCCTCTATTCTCGTGTATAATAGTGATTTTGTTGTTGGTTTATTTAGTTAGTTATTAGCATACAATGTTTCATGCCACAATTGGAAATGGAGTCTATAATTTAGTGAAGATATTTTTCATGTTCAATTCAGCACCTCTTTACCATGGTTCATTCGTTTGCGTGTTCAGCGCTTTCCTTTGGAGGCAGCAATTGATCGACACGTGATCGTTATATAGAACGAAAAACGCATTCTCCGAGTTCCAATGTGTTGTCGTTCTTCGAAAAAGGATAATCCTGCGATCTTTTTGTGGCAATTTAACTGTCGAAGCAGGAAACAATTTCATTTGTAATTTCTGGGGTAAAATCCGATTCCTCTTTTGTTCATTCCTCGTTTTGACGGCAGCGCCGAAGAACAAGTCGAAGTGTCTAGAGCAGAAATTCTCAAAGTGGTCGATATCGAACCTTGGGGTCGATGTCGGTTTACCAGGGGTCGACATAAACGAAAACTGTTTTTCCGGGTCGACAAGGTCTAGAAATCTTCCGCTATTATATAACACAAGTTTTTATTTGAAACATCCAAGATACTGTAAAAGTTGTGTTACGTGAGCCAACTTGTAATAAGAATGACTCATAATTTGGTAGAAAGTATTATTGTTGTAATTTGGACTAAGAACTATTAATTGCAGTTTATATTACTATGACTATTTATTGATGAGAAAATGATGTCAAGTTTACCCACTTAACCTACCACAACGTTTTTGAATTAGTGAGTATTTTGTATGAATGAGATAAATATATTTTTCAAAGAAATTTGACTATAGGGATCGATGGTATCACTTCATACTGGTAAAGGAGTCTCATAGTTTGAGAAGCCCTGGTCTAGAGAAAAGCACGAACGATTATCATGCAAATTATTATACGAAAGTGTTGTAAGTAACAATTCAATGCTTCTCGAGAAATAGTGAACTAATGAATAAAGTCTTTCTTTAGCATCGGAGAGCAGAGGGTGGCATTCCAAATTATTTATTCTTTATGTTCAGATCATCTCTGAATCAATTGTTTTGAAAGTCATATTTGACGGGGCAAATTCAAACTGTGTGGCTGTATACGAATTCATTATATTTATTCAATCGAATTCATAGTGTAACGGTTGAGCAACATTTAAAAAACTGCCATTAAGGGATTGTTCGTTTTTTTTTTTAATTTTACTGAATCAAGCTAAGAGTGTATACAGTAATTATTCGATAACTGAACCTGGTTTAACTGGACTGGACTGGGCGAACGTTAGCTGGATTTTGGTACAGATAAAAAGCAGAATTTCGTAAACAATTGACGCCATATTCAATTTGGAGTTTTGCTGTGAGGGGCATTCGAATGTAATTTCGAATGTTATTAAAATAGAAATTATTTTCGCGTGACAGTTTTTGTCATTGATTAAATTACAGAGAAATATTTTCCCCAAATTGTATATCATACCTATTGTCGCACTCAATGCAAAACTTCTAGTAGGAACCTTTTGTTTATCCAATTTCCTCCGTCTTGCACTGTGGTCACGCGTATTCTAGAGCTTGTCATTAAGAATGCATTCAAGGCGTGTTATTTGGCATTGAAATCTCAACTAAGTAGGTTAACACGGGGAGAATTGGACATACGGGGTGATTTGGACCACCCTTCTATCTCAAAAAGTACGGCCCAACTTGGAGTTTTTGTAATGTCATATCCTTTTATTGTTGAACCGTATCTACCCAACGTAAAAACACTTTGGTAAAATTCCACCAGTAGAGGGAAACGGTAGCATGAACACAACAAGCACTTTGATTGTCAGAAAATGTGAATTTGTCAATCGTGGTTTTAAGGCTTTATCCGCTGATTAAACAAACTTTTCGTGTATTGTGCAGTAAAGATCTATTCGCCTACAGAAGAAGAACAATTTGATGCAGCGAAACTGTTAGTTTGATAACAATAAATGAAAATAGTTGCATTTTAATTTTTCCATGTTGTGTGGGGTGACATGGACACGTTTCTGTGGGGTGAATTGGTTCACAGGTTTGATGCTTCTCTTTGGACTGATTGATTCCAAATGCCGCTGAATTACAAAAGAAAGAATGGGCAGACAACGTTGGAAGAAGGAGGAGATTGAAAAGTAACGCAGGCCATCAAGAACGGATTTTCTTTGACCAAGCATCGAAAGTGTTTGAAAATGCTCGAACAACAGTGAAAAGATCCGCGCAGAATTCGTAATGGTCTCAATGCAATTTTTCTAGTCTGGAATCTGGCCAAGACACTTGGTAACACTGTTACTGATTGTAACATTATTCCATAATACTTTACATAAACATGTTTTTTTTCGATGAAACACACACTGGACCAAATCACCCCACAGACGGTCCAAATCACCCCGCATCAAATTTAAATGGAAAAAAATCATCTTTTTTGTTTTATGATAGGGGTAGTGGGGGCAAAGTGGTCACCTGCTTGTTTGGTAGTATAACTATTGACTATAGATGCCGTATTGATAGTCACCTTATGTTTGAAGAATTTAATGACTTTTGAGTCACCCTGTACTTCAGTAGAGTTGTCGCATGTCAAAATACAAATAAAAACAGAAATTACTCTCTCTATAGCCATCCGGCCTTAGTTCTGTGCGCATGGTATCTAAGGAATTTCTAGTGAAATTTAGTTTATTCAATCTGATACAAATCATCAGTTTGGACGACTGTATATTCTAGGAGGGGTGAACAGATATTTTGTTTAATTTCAGCAATTAATTAGCATAGAAATTATTTTCATGTTTGGGGGCAAAGTGGTCATAGGTGAATAACAACTTACAACGTTCTGTTTACTAAAACTGATATACCTCATCACATTCTGCTCTTGAAGAAGATCCTTTTATGACTTTGACCCTGGATAAATATGCCACTCCAACTAAACCAAGCCTCATTATGCGGAACGTTATGTGTTTCTTACTAAGTTTTTGTATGCAAGAGAAAATTTAAATTGAGACTCTAGGTGAATAGGTGAAGCTTATTTCATACATGTACCTACTATCTCAAATATGATTTGAACAAATTTGGACCAAAAAAACGCATCCTTTAGGAACATTAGGGCCATTTAAGAAGAAGAAGAAATACGAGGGTCGTTCAAAAAATAAGTTTCAGTGGCTCAGAAATCGCGGAAAAATAAAGGTAGGACAAAAAACAAGGTGATATTCGTAATCTACGTTTTATTTTTTATTTTTCTACATAATCACCGTAACGTTCGAGGCATTTTTCATAGCGTGGCACGAGTTTTTCTATTCCGAGCGCGAAGTGCGTAGCGTCCAACTTTTTGAAGTACGATGTAACTGCGTCACAAATTTCTTCAGTGTTATCGAATTGTTGACCGCCGAACGCCGGTTTCATCACCGTACTATTGTGAAGTTTTGGACCGATTAAGAACCGCGATTAGGAACAAAAGGCCAGGTTTGTTGACGAAAGGAGTGCTCCTCATCCACGATAATGCGCGGCCCCATTCTGCTCGCGTAACTTAGGAGCAATTGAAAAAATTCAAATGGACTGTGTTTGAGCATCCTCCTTACTCCCTAGACCTCGCCCCTAGCGACTATCACTTATTCCCGGTGATGAAACAGGCGTTCGGCGGTCAACGATTCGATAACACTGAAGAAATTCGTGACGCAGTTAGATCGTACTTCAAAAAGTTGGACGCTAGAAAAACTCGTGCCACGTTTTGAAAAATTCATCGAACGTTACGGCGAGAAAATAAAACGTAGAATTACGAAAATCACCTTTTTTTTGTCCTAACTTTATTTTTCCGCGATTTATGAGGCACTGAAACTTATTTTTTGAACGACCCTTGTAATAAATATATATAGTATGGTATAATAAATGTAAAAATAAAAAAAAACCTGGGTCTTTCCATAAAGAAGCTTAATTTTTTCTTGAGTTTTCAAGAATGGAAGAGTTGCTTAAATGAACAATGTCTTTACACGTTACACTGCAAACTAAAATGGCGTTACCCGGACTTAAGACAAGTTGGCATGAAAAGCGTCTATTATGATATCCTATCTATATTCTTATTGTTTTCGGAAACTAATTACGGCATAATTGCTACCAGGAGATTCAAGATCCGGTTAAAAAAGAACCGACTGTTTCTAATTCCATTCAAATGAATATATAGATATCAAACCAGTATTAGCACGGTACAATGAATAAACAGTATTAACTCGTAATAAAATAAACAAAAAAGGTATGACTGCCAATTCCGTATTGACACTATTCAATAAATATACACTCTGTCCAATTTCTATAAGACCACCCTGATTCTATTTCGTGCAACATAAACAGTTAGAATTTCAACAAGATATATTCATACATTGTAGACTGCTTAGAATAAAGTATATTTAATGTCAATTCCGTTCAAAAGAGTTGTTTGTTTATTTATTGTACTTAAATATGATAATTTCAGCTGTCCAGTTAGATAAGACCACTTCAAAATTCATAAATATTATCAATGAAAAATTCAAAACGATAGGCTAATTTACATATCAATAATTGGTTACCTTGCCATTTCAACTAATAACCTTGAAAATTCGTGTTGAAATACTATTTACCAAATTCTGCTGAACGGATTTCTCGATATTTTTTCCTTTTTTCCGTAATTGCGACCTTGAGTTCTTGGATCGTGGTGTATCGTTTTCTCTCATTGTAGATCCTGCGTACAAGGATCCCCCCTAAGATTTTCAATATGATTCAAGTCTGGAGAGCGAGCCGGCCAGTCCAAAAATTAGGTTTTTGGTGCTTAATCTATTGCTTAGTTTACTTGCTGGTATGAATAGAGGCATTGTTTTGCTGGAATGTGAATTTTTTGTGACGATATCCACGCAAAAACGGTAGGAGAGAAGATTCCAATACATGTGTGTAATCCTTGAATGATGTGAAAGCCATTTTGAGCTTTCCGGTTGCGCGGAATCCCGCCCAAAGCATACACGAGCCTCCACCAAAATTCCTGGTTGAAAAAAACTGTTCCTTCTTCCGTAAATCACACCAGTACCCATTGAAACCATCAGGACCATCCAAATTGAACTTGTTTTCGTCAGTGAAGATAACCTATACATTGAAGAAATCTTCGTTATGGTATATAGCAAAATGTATTCTTTTGGAAACATTTTTTGTCACAACATACCATGTCTCACTGTCGATTCATGTGAGCTTTGGCAAAACCCAGACGTCTTCCGAGGTGAGATGGTGTAAGATGAAGAGTTTTAACCTTTTAAGCCCTCTTTATGTGAGGATTTCTACCAAAATTTGATGAATTGTCACCCTAGCAGTTAAGTAGTTGAAATATTGCTTTATTGGCACATGCGATTGTGAGGTATTCGAACCTGTTCCCGCTTATCCTGGTCAGAGAGCTTCGATTTGCGTGGAGCTCTCTTCTTCTTACCTTGAGGATTCGCCAAATAATTGAGCACTAGTTGATTGGATCGTCCAATCCGACGAGAAATTTCTCTTGTACCAACATTTTATTGGTGAAATGCATTTATTTGTCTCTCTTCTCTCCCCGTGAGGACTTTTCCCTTCGGCATTTTCCAGATTTAATTGATCAAAACAACTAAAACAACGGAAAAAGTAACTGGTCTTATAGAAACTTGACAGTTGAAAATACGAAAACATTCGTTTACGCTCAGCGCTTGCACACACACATATGAAAATCATGCAGTGTATGGTAGTCACCAATACCTACACACTAGAATATAAATTGAAGCATTGTTTGTTCACAATGACACAAAGCAGCAAGATCATCACCTAGTTTTATAGAAGTTGAACAGAGTGTAGGTAAACAGGAATTTCAACTTGTCTGAAACAAATGGCCATATTTCGAGTATTTCTCAATGGAAACACGCAATTAATTTTATTCAAAGGAAACAAAGATTAGATTTTGGAAAAAGAAATCCATTATTCTAGCGCGAAATTCAAAACTTTATTTGAGATGTTTCGGATTGTCCCTAAAATCGGACAATCCGAAACATCTCAAATATCCGCTGATTTATAAAATGTTGCCATTTTAAGCAGGGACACCTGTCTGGAAGCATGGAAAATAATGAATTTTAGTGATTTTTTTAATGTTAGAAATAAAGAGAAATGTTCGGTAATTTTGGTTATTGTTTAAGATATATTAATATATTAAGATATAGATGTATTTTCCATGTTTTGAATGCACGAATAATGATTATTAGGCTATTGAGAGCTGGATTTGTAGATGCTGTCTGAAAATCGCTACCTTGCTGGTGGTATCGGTTCTGAAGAAACGGGGTGTCGCAGAACGAATTCCAATGAATATTTTGAAACTTTAGGACAATACCTAAAGCGTTATATAGAGGTTTTTGAAAATTCTAAAAATTGCCAAAATGGCAGCCATTTTTGTTTTTTTTTCTTTTTTTTCCAAAATGTTATAAATGAGTGTAAAAAATCGAGAAAATGAGATATCAAAAACGGCTATGTAACGCCGAATCGGTCGAGTAGATCCTGAGATATCGATACCCCCAATTGAAAAAACATGGTTCCACGAAAAACGCGTTCAAAATTCGTACAGCAAAACTATTTCCCTTGAGGTGACTTCATACTTTTGGCTGTAATTTTCCAACGAAATCAAATATCGAAAAAAATTTTTAGGGCAATATTTCTGAGACCATAGGCTTTCCAAAAATACAAAAAAAAAACAATCGATTTTTTCGACCTGCCAAACCGGAGTTCCTCCTTAATGATTACTTCATAACGCCCCTCTCATAGAAGTCTTGGTCCTCATTGGCGAAAAACTATTCTCTTGAACCCAATTTATCATCACTCAGGAAGTTTTGCAATGCGAAAAAAAGTGATAATCTCTTGGTACCAGGCCATACTGCTCCCGGAGTTTCTGGCGAGTCACTACAGACGTGTATGACCTTGCGTTGTCCTGGTAGAACACAAAATCTCTTCTGTTGACCAATTCTGGCCGTTTCTAGCCGATCGCTAGCTTCAAAAGGTCCAGTTGTTGACAGTAGAGATCTGAAATTAATGTTTGACCATACGGAAGCAGCTCA
Source organism: Toxorhynchites rutilus septentrionalis (assembly GCF_029784135.1). Lineage (NCBI taxonomy): Eukaryota > Metazoa > Arthropoda > Insecta > Diptera > Culicidae > Toxorhynchites > Toxorhynchites rutilus. The sequence continues at coordinate 185,239,797 of NC_073746.1, forward strand.
TAATAAATGATTCCTTCCAATTCCCACCAAATACACAGTAGAATCTTCCTAGGCATTAGTTCTGGTTTGGCCACCGTAATTAGCTCTTACAGTATCGGCACCACAAACGCCACAATTTCAGAGGCCTGGCGCTCAATTTCGCATTTATCAAAAAAAAAGTTTAAAATGTACCGAATTTTCTCTTTATTTCTCATCCACTGTTAACACCCTACAACTCACAACTGAATGGAGCAAACAAAAAACAGCAAAAGATTTTTTTAGTGTGAAATGTCACCCTGACAACAGGCATAAATATGAAATTTATTGATCGTTACTATACGAAATATCTATCACTACTGCAATCTACCGAACCGAGAAAATGATAGGCTTCTTCTTCTCCAACCTAATATAACACGAATGAAGACTCACATACTAGACTTCCAACACAACTATCCCATAATCAGAATCAAGCTTAAAGCTTAAACAAGCTTGAGTTAAATTTCCCCGTCAAATCCAATCATATGCATCTAAATAAGTATATATTTTGGCGGTTTATGACTATTCTAACATGGATGATTGATTGATTGCTAGTCTCATTTCTTATGTCTATCCCTATGTCTTTTTATGTCTATGTATTATACCTATTTATTGCGTATTGTAGATGTACTTTAGATTCGCACGGCGACATGTTACGAATAGTTGTGCAACACATCTACTATACCTAAATATAGAACATAGTCTGATCTGCATGATACTATATCCCGAAACATTATTTTTTTTTCATTTCATGTATTTGGCACACTTCGCACCATCACATTTCCTCAAAATACTTGAATAACACCCTCGAATTGCACCACCACGATAAAACAATACCACAATGTACTTCATACCCACCATTTTGGAATGATTTGTGGCCAACAGTGTACAGTGGTAAACCTATGCTATCGAAGACGCCTCCCACTAGAGACAAAACACACCTCGAAAGCAAGTCTCAGATGCGAATCAGACATCGGAATCGTTCTTCCCTGGATACAACAGACACAGGTGAGTCTCTCTTTCTTATCACAGGCTTCATGTATCTTCACATAATTTGAGTACAAAATGCAAATAGTAATAAACTCTCAATACACAGTAGAACCCCGATCATCCGCGGATTATTCGCGAAGGCGAGTTTCGTAGTAATTCTATAGTCATGGCTTTCATATTATTTGACCACGACCTTACAGATGGATAGTTTACTTATCTTCATAATGATAAAACATAGTTTCCATGGTGAAATATATTTATTTCGTGTTTGAATCTCGTTTTTAGTCATTTATCGCGTTATCCGCAATTTTTGTTATGCGCGGAGGCCTAGTCAGTTCTACTGTACTTTTCTTTTATATACTTTTGTTTATATATTTATTGTCTTGGTAAATCGTGTAGCTTGAGACATGCTACAATTTGGTCTACTTTAAAGAATATGTGGGAACAAAATACAACGATCAGATTAGTCTATATTAGTTGGTAACTGATTCCAATACAGGCAACCTTTTGACGTAAGATTACGTCTTTCGGGAACATATTGGGGTACAAATTGAAAATTTTAAATCGATCACATCATGTAAATTGTCCAATTTCAAACGCTTATTGCTCAGTCATTTCATGATGGATCGATGAAATTTTTGCGTCAATCTATTTCGGCACTCCATCACAATTTTTTATATTGAATAAAGTAATATGTCATGAAACTAACTATCGAACAACTGAAAAATCTCAACCCCTATCCTAACAAAAATATCCACCTCTAATTGGTCGAAATTGACACATGCGGCGGTTCCCTAACAGAGACATCAAAACCAAGCTGCCTGGAGGAATATCGACATTGCAAATACATGAAAGCGGGGGGAACTTTTATTCTTACCGAAATGTGCTCCCTAACAGAGACATCAAAACCAATGTGCCTGAGGGAAATCAGCATTGCAAATACATGAAAGTAGGGGGAGCTTTTCTTCCCACCGAAATGTGTTCCCTAACGGAGACATCAAAACCAAGGTACCCGAGGGAAATCAGCATTGCAATATATGCAAGTCGGGGGAATTTTTATATTGCACCTTACTTACTATATAAAATTTCCCCCGAGTGATACGATTAATTCTAGCAAATAAATTTTAAATTTGGAACTTAAATGTTGGTTGCTTCGTGAAATTTCATATCAATGACCGATCGTGTATTGTGAAGAATTTAGCACAAGTGTAAGTGTAAAATTGTATATGGTAGCAGTTGTGTTAAAATGACTTCATATATAAAACGATTTATTTCAATTTTCATAAATAAAAACCAAGGTGTGTTCCCGCTCGAGAACGGGTCGTTCGATTTAAGCTGTCTGTTTTGATGTGTTCATTTTTACATAGGGAAAGTTCATGCGGCGAGAAAAAATTGGAAAAGTGAAGAAATATTCGAAAAAGTAATTTCCCATTTGCTCTACATATAGTGTTAGGTGTTGTTAGTCCAATTAAAATTCGCATTGGGTTGAATAAACACTCAGAAAATAAAATTTTCCGTTTCAAATATGTTTTCTCTATATTAAAGTAACACGTTTTTACTGATGAGAAAAATTGATAATTGTGTTCGGTATTGGTAATTATCTTATATTACATTGGTGATTTTTTTTTCTTTATTTCATCCATACATAACACAGGAGGCATCTCGTGAAGGGTCACATAGGGCGGTTTTCATCTTATCTCATTCCACTTCGGCTTCTTCTATCTGATACGCACCGCACAACGACTGTTTACCATACTTCTGTCATCACCACTCGGTAAACACTGGTGGAGAGAACAAACAATACCCAACAACCAAACAAAATTGCCTTTTTCAGCCATCGTTAGCAATGATTTTAACGATGTAATTCTTCAAACATATCCAAAATCAACAGATGGCCTAATGGAATCCTACGCCAACTATGCGGTCGTGTCTCGGACACAACCCTCCCTGTGACTTTTGTTTTGGGCGGGTGATAGTGACCGCACAAAAAAACCAGTGGCTTAGAAAAATCGTGTTCGGTATACACTTGTGTGGTAGATAGAGACCCCCTAGAAAATTACTCAAATCCACGCCGTTCATCGTTCAATTTCATTTTGTTTCCCGGATTTGCGATGGGACAGCTTGCCTCTTCAGTTGTGCGTGACTGTTTGTGCTTTTAATTGCCTGTCGAAACTTGTTGCTGTTAGAAATCATGTCATTCGCAACTTAGAGCATTTGATGGAAGGATGGGAATGATAAGATGATGATGGTCCCGCCTCCTTCCCCTACAGAGATTTGAGCAAGACGAGTTATCTAAAAGATAATTTATTTATTTTTTTCAGCATTGAAATCAGTTAGGCGAACAAAAAAAACAACGAACTGATTTTATTTACAGATATAAGTTCAAAAAATTGCAATGTCAAATGACAAGCCAATACTCAGTCATGTCCGCAACAGAGCCGATACGGTCCCGACGAGGTCCTTGCAGCCGAGTGGTCCACCAGAGCACAAGCCTAACCGCCAGCCTTGTATTGGATTGACTATGAATATCCTCATCCAGAGAAATCGAGAAAATTTCCTTAACGAAAAATTTCTAGACCGGCACTTAGAAAACTTTCAATTTAATATCCTTTTTATCTGTGTTACGCGCGCGACGCTCAAACTTATGTAGACTACTTTTATTTTTTTTTTAACTAATATAATATAAAACAACAAAATAAAAATAAAAATAGTCCATCATCACCAGGATCATGACGGACATAATAGAGAGGACATAAATACAAATTAAAAAAAAGATAATTTAAAAAATTAAGTAGTTTGCATAATATAATCCGTTAAAAAAAAACTTCGTCAGGTTAAAAAACTGCAAAAAAAATCCCACATTAAATTATCCGTTCGTATAAAACTTCGTCAGTAACAATCCTCGTCATAAAATTTAAAAATATATCGGTCGGCTGTTAATGAAACACAGCTTTCACGTGTGAAATACAGTGTCTCTTAAATTCTGTAAGTGTTGTTGCACGTTTAATATGTCTTGGCATCGAGTTGAACACATTTATACCTTTGAAATACAACGAATTTTGTGAAGCACATGTCAAGAAATTGGGTGTTCTCAATTCATTCGCGTTTCTTGTGCTATAACTGTGAAAGTCACTTCCTCTTTCAACTCGATCACACAAATATCGAGGCAGCAAACCTTTAACTACTTTGAAAATGAACACCATAGTTGAATAAACAATCCTTTGCTTCACGGATAACCATTGCAAAGCGTCCAACATTAAAGATGAGGAAGTGAATATGTTACATTTTAGTATCAACCGCATTATGTTATTTTGCAAACGCTGTAATCTCGATATTTGTGTTTCATTGGCCAGAAATAAAATGGAAGAGAAAAATTCTAAATGAGGAGAGATGATTGATTTGTATAGCTGTATTTTGCTGCAAATAGTTAAATCGTTTTTCAATCGGCATAAGATTCCACACTTCTTGGCAATTTTCTTGATGACATTGTCAATGTGAGTGTTGAACTTGAGTTTGTCATCAATAATCACGCCAAGATATTTAATTTCCGAACGCGATCAATAGTCTCATCATCAATAACAATAGAGACTAATTAACTAAACTATTGTATGTGTCAACATCTATTTCAATTACAGCACTGAACTTGTTATATGTGAAGCGTGGATTTTCGTACACTTTTAAAACTTTTACGTCTTTCATTGCAATGTCTTCATTTTGACTTTTGAGATAATCAATGAAGACATCGGAGGAATGCTGATCGCTCATACCCACAATTTTTAATCTGTGGGAACCGATGTGGGAACAACAGCACTGTATTTTTCACCCAAATTGCTTTCGATGTCATTTTTTACATCGTTTAAATTGGCTCCAGTAGCACACTCAACAATGATGGAGCCATCTCTACCATTCCTAAAATTGTTAATTTTGTGTGTTCTTGGATCAAGTTTCGTTTTCAATGCTTTAGAGTATCCCCGCAAGCTTGTTTGGACTCTTTAGGTTTTTTAACAATGACTGGATGAGCCTTACGATTCCTTTGCTTGACACTAATATACGTTGTCTTATTTTCATTACCAATGTTGGAACTTCTTACAACATCCGCGAAACTTATCTTATTTTGAAGAACATTATCATCATCATTATTATGACATTTACGTTTCTTCCGTTTCGGATTATTCTGGTTGGATTCTGTAAGAATTGTACCAGGTTCACCAAGCGAATCATTATTCATTGCAGCTAATTTATGTTGCGCATTAATTGATAAAACTGAACTTGTCATTGTATCCAATTTCTCACGTATTAATTCATCAGACCCATTTACATCTTGTCTCAATTCTTCCATACCGCACTTTAACGCACTGTCTATCTGAGCAGTGATCTGATCTCGCATGCCCGTAAGCGAGTCAGAGAGTGAAGATAATTTAATCACCTCTTTCTCTATCTTACGCACATCCGAGATAATATCACTCTGCTCACCACAACCCTGGTCTGATAAACAGTCATTGCATTTAAAAAAAACATTCACATTCTCCGTGATAAGCTTTGCCGTCGCTTTAGTCAGAGGAGTACAGCGGTAGTGGAATACACCGCTACACTTACCTATATAGCAAACCGGCAGATCACTTACCACTATCCCCAGTTTACACACAGAACATTCCATTGCCAATTCCTCCAATACAAATTAACGCGGACGCTATTAGACACAACAAACACCATACAGTGAAGAGAAGTAAAAACAATTGAATCGCCACAGCTGCTATACGTGAAAAGTAGCAGGCTGGGGCGATCGAGAAAAATATAAATAAACAAGAATCAGCTGTTGTTGCAGCCGTTCCTCTACTTAGCCTGATATTAATGCACAATGGGCATGCGAATGAAGTAATCTTTCGCTGCACAAAAACAATATTTCACACGTAATTTTTTTTAATAATCACAGCACTAAACACACTAGTATGTCCACCATGATTATCGAGTTGTAGTGATTCGAGAAGTGGATAATTTAGACGCAAATATGCTTTTTCGCACTGAAATGCATAAAAAACGATCGAAAACAACTAAATGGACGATAACTTCGTCAAATATGCTTCTTTTTATATACTTAAGTATACTTTATATATATATATATATATATATAAGTATATTTTATACTTTTTATTTTATATATATTTATGTTTTTATATAAAAAAATCACACAATAGAAAACCGCACCAAAAACAGGAAGTGGGTTATATCTATGGTATAACCGCAAGGGTGACGTAGGACTATCGTTGATTTAGAGATCATTTGTTTGAAGTCCTGATCCTGAATGAATGAATAAATAAATATTTAGGTGACTTCAAAAACGAGAGTGTTACTTTGAAGACTCAAGGTTTTATGCATCCAATATTGGATACAAAAAACCTTGTTCTGAAGAATAATCTTCAGAAGCTTTCCTGTTAACTGCACTTGATTGACAAATCACAAAACCAAATGTATGTGGTCGCAGTATTATATGGATAGAAAACATTAAAATAAACTCGCTTGAATGTAATTTTCAATTCCAAGGGGAACTGGCAGATTATTTTTCAGCAACGATCATTTCTTTCCAGGTTTCCTCTTGATAACCAGCAAACGAAAAGAGTTGCGCGCGTGTATGTGTGTGTGTGGCGGCTGCTTCTATGTCTTCCCGAGGAACCGTATTTCGATGCTGATACTCTCTTGGTCACCTTCTCTTCTCTTTCTGATCGATCGGCTTTTCTGCGCTCCCTCACAGTTAAAACAAACTGATTGCATTTCAGGTCAGGTCAAGCCAGGTAATGAATACCTCGATCCCTCGCCGTTCAGCTCGTTCAGTAACGATGTTGTCTTGTCGATGTCCTCAGGCGTCGTGCACAAATTACGTAACGCAACAATCCGGATTTTGAACCTCCCCCCCTTTCGTAACGCAATTTCCTATCTCTAATAAACAGAAAGTAACGCAACATCTAACCCCTTCCCCCTTATCGCGTTACGTAATTTGTGCACGACGCCTCACGAAAAATGAATGGGTTTCACCACCAGAATATCATTTCAGTATGCTTTTCGTGCGTGATTGAATCGAGAGAAGGTGTGGTTTACGATGACAATTTGGAAGGCAAACTAGAGGAGAATGAACTCTCTGAGTATGAAAATTTCGGCGACTGAGCAATAATCGATTGAAAATTATATAATTTTGGCGATACGAAACATTTTCCGTTTTTCATGTTATGCATCCATTATTGGATACGAAAATATCCTACTGATGGGAAAGAATAATCTTCAGAAGCTTTCCAGCTAATTACACTTGATTGAAAAATTACGAAATCAAATGTATTTGGTCGCTGTGTTATATGGTTAGAAAACATTAAAATAAACTCTTTCGCATGGATGTATTCTTCAATTCCCAGGGAACTGGCAGATTATTTTTCAGCAACGATTAGATCTTTCCGGAATTTTCTCAATGCTGTATGGCATCCAAACGAAAATTCTCGTTTCAGTTTGGCCTGCAAAAAACTTTTCTGAACTCTAATCCATCAAATTTGGAGCCCTGAAAAGGGCCGTTGATTATATGCTAAGCTAATATAGCACCCTCTCCTTGGATTCGACGGGTCAGCTGAATGTCCTTGGGCATGAAGTGACGCGTTTTGCATGGATAGCACACAAATTTGTATCTTCGAATAAGCCTCCTGCAGCGTCATAACCGCGGAACTTTGGAAGCGCAAGTCGGTTTTGAAGTCCTGAGCAATTCCACGATCCAAAATCTGCAAAGTTAGCTTGCGGATCAGCAATTCGGTCGACTTCTGATAGCGATGAATTTCACGCAAAGTTCCCGGTCGATAGCGATGTGGCTTCTTCACCTATCCTGCGGCTGGTGCGCTTATCCGAGCTGCTTTCGTGTGCCTTACCACTGAAAGACTAACCTGCTATCTGCTTGGTCCCAAACAAACGAGTCGTCACGGTGCGAGAGTAGAGTAAGAAATGAACGAAAGCAAAGGAAGCGTCATTTTATAACCTGTTTTCGAAGCTATCATTAAGCTATTGAAACAATTTTCCGACTCAATAAATAGCAATCATATAACTCTTGGACATTTTATCTTTTGTATGAAATTATTATAATACTGTTCCGTTGATCCGAAGCAGAATGAATCACGCTTAAAGAAGGAATGGATTTTTTCTTGGAATTTACTCAGCAAAAATAATGCCCTTTCCCAACACTTAAAAACGACAAACGGTAAACAGTTTCATCAAAGTGATTTCTTCGATATGGGGATATATTCACTACATCATGTCATGTATTTCATATTCTTCATTATGAAATCCATATCCATGGCACCTATCGGTATCGAATTATCATCGACACCACGATTTTCGCTAAATGCTCCTTTCAGTTCGGCCTGTAAAAAACATCCATCAAATTTGGAGCCCTGAAAAGGGCTGTTGATTATATGCTAAGCTAATATAGCACGCTCTCCTCGGATACGATGGGCCAGCTGGATGTCCTTGGGCATGATGTGACGCGTTTTGCATGGATAGCACACAAATTGGTATCTTCGAATAAGCCTCCTGCAGCGTCATAGCTGCGGAACTTTGGAAGCGCAAGTCGGTTTTGAAGTCCTGAGCAATTCCACGATCCAAATGCTGCAAAGGTAGCTGCGGATCAGCAATTCGGTCGACTTCTGATAGCGACGAATTTCATGCGAAGTTCCCGGTCGATAGCGATGTGGCTTCTTCACGCTTCTTGCGGCTGGTGCGCTTATCCGAGCTGCTTTCGTGGTGCCTTACCACCGAAGGACTAACGAGCTGTCTGCTTAGTCCCGATGAAACGAGTCCTCACGGTGCGAGAGTAGAGTAAGAAATGAACGAAAGCAAGGGAAGTGTCATTTTATAAAACATAAAAGAATCGAATGTAAACCCCACCCTCTTTATTATATAAGCTTACTGTATACTCACGAATATAATAAGGGTGGGATTTAGATTCTATACTTTTATGGTTTATAAAATGACGCTTCCTTTGCTTTCGTTCATTTCTTACTCTACTCTCGCACCGTGAGGACTCGAGCTCGTTAGTCTTTCGCAGACAGCTCGTTAGTCATTCGGTGGTAAGGCACACGAAGTCAGCTCGGATAAGCGCACCAGTAGCAGGATAGGTAGAGAAGCCACATCGCTATCGACCGGGAACTTTGCGTGAAATTCATCGCTATCAGAAGTCGACCGAATTGCTGATCCGCAGCTACCTTTGCAGCATTTGGATCGTGGAATTGCTCAGGACTTCAAAACCGACTTGCGCTTCCAAAGTTCCGCAGCTATGACGCTGCAGGAGGCTTATTCGAAGATACCAATTTGTGTGCTATCCATGCAAAACGCGTCACATCATGCCCAAGGACATCCAGCTGGCCCATCGTATCCGAGGAGAGCGTGCTATATTAGCTTAGCATATAATCAACGGCCCTTTTCAGGGCTCCAAATTTGATGGATTAGAGTACAGAAAAGTGTTTTACAGGCCGAACTGAAAGGAGCATTTAGCGAAAATCGTGGTTTCGATAATAATTCGTTACCGATAGGTACCATGGATATGGATTTCTTAATGAAGAATATGAAATACATGGCATGATGTAGTGAATATATCCGAAGAAATCACTTTGGTGAAACTGCATTATGAAATTATTTGTGTACGAATGCCGCAATCGATAGTCGACTCTAATTTGCGCTGGGTAATTTCCTCGGAGGACTCGATTCCTCCTTTGAACATTAATAATCTCTTTCTGGCAAAACGATGTGGTATGAATCACATTATTTGAATGATAGAATGAAGAAGTTTTCTGCCAATTTCCTTCAACCTCCAAACGTATCTTTCTCCCGTTTGTCGTTTTCGCGTTCGCTAATCCTTTCTCACAACACCCATTTCTCGTTTGAGAAATTGTTGAGTAAACATTGTTTGCCAGTGCGCGTAGCTTGCGGATCAGCAATTCGGTCGACTTCTGATAGCGATGAATTTCACGCAAAGTTCCCGGTCGATAGCGATGTGGCTTCTTCACCTATCCTGCGGCTGGTGCGCTTATCCGAGCTGCTTTCGTGTGCCTTACCACTGAAAGACTAACCTGCTATCTGCTTGGTCCCAAACAAACGAGTCGTCACGGTGCGAGAGTAGAGTAAGAAATGAACGAAAGCAAAGGAAGCGTCATTTTATAACCTGTTTTCGAAGCTATCATTAAGCTATTGAAACAATTTTCCGACTCAATAAATAGCAATCATATAACTCTTGGACATTTTATCTTTTGTATGAAATTATTATAATACTGTTCCGTTGATCCGAAGCAGAATGAATCACGCTTAAAGAAGGAATGGATTTTTTCTTGGAATTTACTCAGCAAAAATAATGCCCTTTCCCAACACTTAAAAACGACAAACGGTAAACAGTTTCATCAAAGTGATTTCTTCGATATGGGGATATATTCACTACATCATGTCATGTATTTCATATTCTTCATTATGAAATCCATATCCATGGCACCTATCGGTATCGAATTATCATCGACACCACGATTTTCGCTAAATGCTCCTTTCAGTTCGGCCTGTAAAAAACATCCATCAAATTTGGAGCCCTGAAAAGGGCTGTTGATTATATGCTAAGCTAATATAGCACGCTCTCCTCGGATACGATGGGCCAGCTGGATGTCCTTGGGCATGATGTGACGCGTTTTGCATGGATAGCACACAAATTGGTATCTTCGAATAAGCCTCCTGCAGCGTCATAGCTGCGGAACTTTGGAAGCGCAAGTCGGTTTTGAAGTCCTGAGCAATTCCACGATCCAAATGCTGCAAAGGTAGCTGCGGATCAGCAATTCGGTCGACTTCTGATAGCGACGAATTTCATGCGAAGTTCCCGGTCGATAGCGATGTGGCTTCTTCACGCTTCTTGCGGCTGGTGCGCTTATCCGAGCTGCTTTCGTGGTGCCTTACCACCGAAGGACTAACGAGCTGTCTGCTTAGTCCCGATGAAACGAGTCCTCACGGTGCGAGAGTAGAGTAAGAAATGAACGAAAGCAAGGGAAGTGTCATTTTATAAAACATAAAAGAATCGAATGTAAACCCCACCCTCTTTATTATATAAGCTTACTGTATACTCACGAATATAATAAGGGTGGGATTTAGATTCTATACTTTTATGGTTTATAAAATGACGCTTCCTTTGCTTTCGTTCATTTCTTACTCTACTCTCGCACCGTGAGGACTCGAGCTCGTTAGTCTTTCGCAGACAGCTCGTTAGTCATTCGGTGGTAAGGCACACGAAGTCAGCTCGGATAAGCGCACCAGTAGCAGGATAGGTAGAGAAGCCACATCGCTATCGACCGGGAACTTTGCGTGAAATTCATCGCTATCAGAAGTCGACCGAATTGCTGATCCGCAGCTACCTTTGCAGCATTTGGATCGTGGAATTGCTCAGGACTTCAAAACCGACTTGCGCTTCCAAAGTTCCGCAGCTATGACGCTGCAGGAGGCTTATTCGAAGATACCAATTTGTGTGCTATCCATGCAAAACGCGTCACATCATGCCCAAGGACATCCAGCTGGCCCATCGTATCCGAGGAGAGCGTGCTATATTAGCTTAGCATATAATCAACGGCCCTTTTCAGGGCTCCAAATTTGATGGATTAGAGTACAGAAAAGTGTTTTACAGGCCGAACTGAAAGGAGCATTTAGCGAAAATCGTGGTTTCGATAATAATTCGTTACCGATAGGTACCATGGATATGGATTTCTTAATGAAGAATATGAAATACATGGCATGATGTAGTGAATATATCCGAAGAAATCACTTTGGTGAAACTGCATTATGAAATTATTTGTGTACGAATGCCGCAATCGATAGTCGACTCTAATTTGCGCTGGGTAATTTCCTCGGAGGACTCGATTCCTCCTTTGAACATTAATAATCTCTTTCTGGCAAAACGATGTGGTATGAATCACATTATTTGAATGATAGAATGAAGAAGTTTTCTGCCAATTTCCTTCAACCTCCAAACGTATCTTTCTCCCGTTTGTCGTTTTCGCGTTCGCTAATCCTTTCTCACAACACCCATTTCTCGTTTGAGAAATTGTTGAGTAAACATTGTTTGCCAGTGCGCGTAGAGCGGGAATTCCTAAAGATTCATTGCACCTCAAATAAATTGCCGAAAGACGTGGTCTTACGTTGATCGCACTTGATTGAAAAAATCCAAAACGAAATGTATTTGGTCGCAGCATTATATGAGTAGAAAGCAAATAATCGCTCGAAAATGACTTGATTTTCGCGATGTGAAACATTTTCCGTTTTTCATGTTATGCATCCAATATTGGATACGAAAATTTCCACTGATGGGGAAAAAAAATATTCAGAAGCTTTCCTGTTAATTGCGATTGATTGAAAAATAACAAAACCAAATGTATTTGGTTGCAGTGTTATATGGATAGAAAACATTAAAATAAACTCTTTCGCATGAATGTATTTTTCAATTCCCAGGGAAACTGGCAGATTATTTTTCAGCAACGATGATAGCAACGAGAATTCCGCGCGTGTATGTGTGTGTGTGTGTGGCGGCTGCTCCGATGTTTCAAGCGGAACCGTGGCATCACTCTCCTCCTGATGGATTCCCTTTTGGCCTTAGGTGCACAAACAGGCTCTTGGTGACACCGTTCATCAGCGTTTTCATGATAAACGAAATTAGCTTCACCACAACAGCGACAACATGCTCCAATCGCTGTTCAATCATAACTGAGTGGGTCTACGAGCGGCGCTCGCTTATATACCGATTGGTGATTTCAATAGCCTGTTTTGAAAGCAATTTTAAGACTATTGAAACAAGTTTTTGGATGAAAAAGTAACAAGTATATGACGCGTAGACATTTTATCTTTCAAATGAAGTGTTTATCATACCATTTCGTTCAGTTGTTTAAGAGCTATTAACGCTCAAAATCTCGGTCTCCAGCGTAACGCTTTCGTTCTCGAAACTTTGGTTTTACACCCCGGTATAGAAATGAAAGACGTAGTCCTACGTCAAAAATTCGCACAAAAACAGGTTTTCCTGCATACTATACCTCTAGAGAACAGTGACTGATTATAATAGTGCAATGAATGAAATGGCATTAAAAAGTGGTTTACTCGTGTATTACCGAATGGAATTAACTTAGAAAATATATAATTAGGCACTTTGGTCGTTATCAAACGAAACAAAATTGAACAAATTCTGTATTTATAGATTTGTTTGAATACAGTTCTTATAGATTCGGAATACAAAAAGTTAGTTTTACTAGATTAGGTGATTAGAATTGAAATAAAAATGTACAATTATCAGGATCAATATTCTGAACGACTTCTCTGAATCGATCTCTCCACTACAAACGCGGATGAATACGCGTTTATTGCTATTTTCCTCTTACTACTTCAATATATGATCAATTGACTGAAACCTTACGAAAATTAATCCAAAAGTATGAACACACAAAAGGAAAAAAAACACAAGGAAAAAAACTCCGCGAAATCTAAAAATTGTCAGAGTCCTATTTCCATTTGAGTGTTTCTCTACATATCGCAACTAGGCGTATCTCATCAAATAATTATCCAACGTAAGTCCACTACTGTACTCAAAAATATGATAAAACACCCATAAAACATCATCATGTCAATCACGGATATGAGGATTAACTTTGTTAATGTGAACACAAGCTGTCTTCGGTCCTTCATGTATTAGGATGCCGGGACGAGATCCCTATCTACCGTTCTGCATCGCTTTCATCGCTGCATAATAACAACACGCATCGAATTAAAGTCGTGTTGTTCTTTAGGGAGAAGATTATAAACTCGCCCGTGGCACAAAGAAAAGCAAACGACGGATCGTCCCGACAGCATCGGAACAACTACCCATAAATTCAAGTATTTATAGAAATCATTAATTTTAATTGAAGTTAATATGGTGTTACCATTACATGGATAATTTATTAGCCTTAACTTAACTTATTTTCGTTTCCACAGACTGCGCATGCCTATGCACAGACATATTTGAATTTTTATAATTTCTGTAGATCAATTATTCGTGAAAAAAATCAACGTGTACAAACGAATACTATCAGAAAATTGAACCAAATTTTCGATATCGACCATAATTTTATTGAATGATATAATCCTGGTTTGATTAAAACAAATCAATTTTGTGCAAATTTGTATTACCATATATTCTTCGGTCATATGCCGTATAATACGTAATAGATACAAAACGTGGGGATGTTAAGCGTATAATTCATTCTATTACACTTGTTTAAGGTACATAATTTATATAAAAATTCTTCCATTAAGGGGGTATTCTAGTGTAGAGACACGAATTTCGGACGTTTCTTCGTGCTCCGAAAAATCTATCCATTATATCATTATTTGTTTATCTATTCTTTAACAATAAAACAAAAATTGAACGGAAAACAATATTCATAATCAGAATAGTTACGAGCTGATGAAGTGAGGGGGTTAAAAAAGGCGCTCCATTCTGTTGAAAAACATGTTTTTTCTAATCATTTATTCTGCTATTTCCGTCCGATGAACACAAACCATAGTTCGGGCCGTTTACAAATTTGAACTGTCTTCTTTATTCAACAAAGCTTCCTAATACAGGCACAAATCAACTAAAGTGTTCACTAGATTTTCTTGGCTGCAGTAGCTCTATTCTACAATGCATCACGATTCAATCAATATTCCACCTTATAGATACAATATGGCATACGTATACTGCCACGGGTTGCAATCAAAAGTATAGATTAAATGATGCTAATTTGGTATGACTATGCGTGCGAAGGGATGCGGTTTCAACAAGGCCCTGAAAACGATGAGAGCATGTAAATTATACGTCATTCCACTTGTTAACATCATTATGAAGGATGGCAGCACATACACGCAGAATCAGTGCACCGAGGTTTGCATGAAGAATTTTTAGAGCATGAGTCAGGTGTTCAATAATTTTCGCACAATTAATTATTTCCGAGTTTTATATCCAATGAATATTATGCAATTAACAGTAGACAAATAAAACCAATATAATTTTGATCACTATAATAAAAAGGCTTTGAAAATATGGTCATTGTTCACATTGATTTATTTGAATATAGAATCTATTACAGCACATCACCAACCCCGCTAGCAACTTATAACCATGAACTTCCATCCGGTGCGATGCGTGAGAATCGAGCGGAACTCTCTACGTAACGTCGTGATGTTCAGTCGGAAAAAATCGCTGATGATGTAGTATGCAGCATATTTTGCCGTTGTTCCCGCATACTACCATCCGATATATCATCATTTAAGGATGAGAGAACATTGCTCACTTTATTCCACGCTGCCGACAATACGAGTCGGAATTCATCATTATTTTTATAATATCACGAACCGCCATTTGTATACCGTTTTGTCTCATAAACCGAACAGTCTCAAATGTCATAAATAATTGAATAATAAAGGCCCAGACATTCTTTGGGCTATAGGCTAGATTTTAGCATCATTCACAGGTATCGATACAGCCTATAATTTATAATATTAAACATTTGCAAAAAAGAGACAGTCAAAACCAAAGAAAAAATGTTATCGTTAGCAAAATCCGTAAAAAACAAGCATCGTTAATTTTACAATTTTTGTGCTTGTTTCAACTATTTTGTTTGTCTTTTTTCATGTTAAGTGCTAGAAAAGGTATGAATACTACATACTAC
Source organism: Toxorhynchites rutilus septentrionalis (assembly GCF_029784135.1). Lineage (NCBI taxonomy): Eukaryota > Metazoa > Arthropoda > Insecta > Diptera > Culicidae > Toxorhynchites > Toxorhynchites rutilus. The sequence goes on from NC_073746.1 coordinate 185,255,519, forward strand.
AGGGTTTTCCAACCTTAAATTCCGAAAGTAAATTGAAATAAAACACACTTAGAATTGTAATTTCGATGAAACTTTTATTTCAAATTAAAGTTTGGTTTATGCCATTATGTGTGAAATACAACATCATTCAAATGTCCACCTAGGGCTTCCTCGCACACCTTGATCCGGAACAGGTTATTTTCGATGACTTTTCGGCACATATGGGGCGGTATCTCGGTCATAACTTAACGAATGTTGTCTTTCAAATGTTCAAGAGTTTGCGGAGAGTTGGCATAGACACGGTCTTTCGCATAACCCCACAAAAAAAAGTCTAGTGGGTTCAAATCGCATGATCTGGACGGCCAATTGGCATCACCAAAACGCGAAATTATGCGTCCCTCAAATTTCGTTCGCAATATGGCCATGTTCGGTCGTGTTGTGTGGCACGTGCCGCCGTCCTGCTGAAACCACATATCATCCGTATCCATATCTTTAATATGTGACAAAAAAAAATCGGTTAACATGCGGCCATAGCGCTCACCATTCACAGTTACCGTCTCGCCGTCCTCATTTTCAAAGAAATACGGCCCGATGACTCCACCAGACCATAATGCGCACCAAACAGTGACTTTTGGCGGATGCAATGGCCTCTCAACAATCACGTGTGGATTTTCTGAGCCCCATATACGGAAATTTTGGGTGTTCACATAGCCACCGAGCTCGAAATGTGCCTCATCGATGAAGAAAATTTGATGCGAAAATTCAGCATTTTGCTGCTGTTGTTCATTCACCCAATCGACGTATGCCCAAAGCATTCCATGGTCACCACGCTCTAATTTTTGTACCAGTTGGACTTTATATGGATGTAGGTGCAAGTCCAAATGCAAAAATCGCCACAATGATGTGTTTGACAAGCCCAATTGCTGAGCACGCCGTGGAATCGAAACATTCGGGTCATCCTCCACAGTGGCAGCAACAGCAGCAATATTTTCGGCCGAACGCACATTACGATGATGCACAGGTTTCACAATATCCGCTACGGATCCAGTTTGTTCGAACTTACGTACTACATTAGCGATTGTGTGCTCTGTAGGCCGTCCATGACGACCAAAATCCGTCCGTAATGCTCGAAAAACATTTGCCGGTTTTTCTTCATTTTCATAGTATAATTTAAAAAAATTAACACGTTGTGCGATGCTAAAACGATCCATATTGTAAAATGGCAGACATTCAACTAACGATATGACGCTTTGGTTGACAGCTATGTCAAACGGTTGTCAGCACAGGGCTGTATACTTTCGGAAGCCCGAAATGGAAAACCTTGTATGGATGGATGAAAAAAATATATTTTATGTAGAAATACTCATTGAAATTTGCATTGATGTAGTGTTCGGAATTTGAATCAAGTTTCGACGCATGATTCAAATTCCAAACACTTCATTTTAAATATAAATTTACTGAATTTTAATGCTATAAATAATTGAATAAGGACAGCCTCAACATTCTTTGGGCTATAGGCTTCATTTTAACATCATTTACAGGTATCGATGCAGCCTATAATTTATAATATCAAGCATTTTCAAAAAAGTGACAATCAAAACCAACGATAAAATGTTTGCGTTAGAAAATTTCGTAAAAAACAAGCATGGTTAATTTTTCAGTTTTTGTTGTTTTTTCAACAATTTTGGTTGTTGTTTTAATGTTATGTGCTAGAAACGGTAAGAATCTTCAATAAATGAATGAAATGAAATGATATTTTATACAGGAATGTTCATTAAAATTGGTGTTCGGAATATGAATCAAGTTTCTACGCATGATTCAACATGTGGATTTTCTGAGCCCCATATACGGAAATTTTGGGTGTTCACATAGCCACCGAGCTCGAAATGTGCCTCATCGATGAAGAAAATTTGATGCGAAAATTCAGCATTTTACTGCTGTTGTTCGTTCACCCAATCGACGTATGCCCAAAGCATTCCATGGTCACCACGCTCTAATTTTAGTACCAGTTGGACTTTATATGGATGTAGGTGCAAGTCCAAATGCAAAATTCGCCACAATGATGTGTTTGACAAGCCCAATTGCTGAGCACGCCGTGGAATCGAAACATTCGGGTCATCCTCCACAGTGGCAGCAACAATTCATTTTTAAATGAGAATTTACTGGACTATAATGATATAAATAATTTAATATTCAAACCCCTAACATTTTTTGGGCTATAGACTTCATTTTAGCATCATTTACAGGTATCGATACCGATATAGCGCCCTTGTTCCCGAAACCATGTAAACTATGAGAAACAAATACAATCAATAATTACAAAAGCAAAATACAATTTTTTTTGTGAGCATAATATTTTTTTCAAAAAAGACTAATTGAAGCTAATTGACTTTAATTTGACATATCGATCATATGAATCGGTCCAGTAGTTTAAAAGTTATGATTTTTTTTTAATTGTATTTTTGCTGTTCGAAATTTAGACAAAAGTGTTCGGAATATGAGTCAGTGACAAAAATGGTGTTCGGAATTTGAGACAAAAACGATTAAACATATTTTTTGTTTTTCACCATGAATACGTATTTGTAAATCAATTTTATTGTAGTCAAATCAAAAAGAAGGCTCTATTGTATTCAAAAATCAAATTAATTTCGCAAAAGAGTACCATTTTGAGTAAAGATACACTGTTTAATGGCCATCAAAGCTCAAGTGTTCGGAATATGAGACAAAACGGTATATGAAAACATTTATGTTTCTAGAAATAGGAATTATTCATTTGACTTTTATTGGGAGGGGCATAAATATTTCAAATGAATGGTGTTGATGGTTAAGAAAATTTGTTATGATGGAATTCGAACTCCAGTTGTTTGGATGATAAGCAACAGCTATCTCGCACGGCTATCTGTAATATAATTCTAGAGCAGTTAAAACTCGTACATATAATACGAAAAAGATGTAGGGGTGGTGGGGATAAAACGGACATGTTAAGAAGAACTTCAATTATATCTTTGGAAACTCATGTTTCCCAAAACTTTGATGCAGTTTCTTGTAATTCAATATACTGATTTTCTACCTAATTGGCCAAATATTTTACAAAAAAGTGTTTTTCAATGTTTATTTACTGAAATTGAAACAGACCAAAAAGTACAACTTTTTTTTCGATGCGGGTACAGTGGGGGGAATATGGACAGGTTTGTAATATATGAAGCGTTTCTAAGGTTTTCGATCGCGAGAGGAATTATTTTATCCAACCAAAGTCTGACTTCATCACGAATGTCCGTTAAATGATGAAAAAATCGAATTAATCCACCTAGAAGTGATATCGTGCTTTCCAGCAGTATAAACGGACAGACCCTCAACTATTTTGCTGATGAAAAAATCGAATTAATCCACCTAGAAGTGATATCGTGCTTTCCAGCAGTATAAACGGACAAACCCTCAACTATTTTGCTTTTGATTCCAGTCAGCTTCTAAGCAGTCCACATTTAAGTAAAATGATGATGATGATGGTTCCACCTCATTCCCCTACAAAGGTTTGAGCGGGACGAGTTATCTTATTGATAATTATTATATTACGGTATTTATATTTTTCATCAGCTAACCAGTATGCAAATTAAATTGAAAGGAAAACGGACTGGTTATCTCGCACACATAGATTACTAATCGAAAGAACAATATAAACCATTATCTGATCGTATTTATTCCATGGCATGTCGAGAGAATTTCCAACCCGGGAAGACCCTAGACCTATCGGGAATTGAACCCAATACCTATGTCAGTATTAGCCACGAATTTACAAGGGAATTCCCGCTTTATCAGATCCCCGGCTACGATGCTACCGTTTCCGAGTTCAAGCAGCTGAGCAAACCCAAGCCTAATTCTAGCCGATACTTCAGGCTCATTACTTATCCCAAGGCATGTCAAGAAAGTTTCGAGGTGGAGGCAATCTGGCGTAGTGGTAACATCCATGCCTCTCACGCTAAAGGTCACGAGTTCAATTCCCACTCCCGACATTCTTCCAAAAATGGAAGCAAAAGTTACGAACCAGCCAAATGAGTTGAAAGTCACTATAATACAGATAAAAAAAAAGAAAGTTTCCAACCCGAAAAAATCCATGACCGATCAGGACTTGAACCCAATACCTATGTCAGTATTAGCCTTGAATTTACAAAGGAATTCCTGCTTCACTGGATACCCGACAACGGTCTGTTAATCGTTTCCGAGACCAGACAGCTGAACAAACCTAAGCCTAATTCCATCCGATACTTCAGGTCCTACATTCAGCACGGAGTATAAACGTATCAACCTGAAATCTGCAATAAGATCCGCCACAACACAGAAAAATCTCGTTATAATTATCTGTTGAAAAGATGAATTTACGAGTATTCCGGTTTAGCTATCCCTAGCTTCATTCCGGTTTCCAAATACAACCCCTTAGAATGCTTTTATTTTATTCGCGATAAACTACTTTTGCTTATGCTCGATCTCAAGTATTTCTATGTTTGACAACGCGCGCGGGCTCAAACTATTGCAGAGTTCACAATTATTTTATTTTTATAAATTTAATTGAAAAATTGAATTGAAATAAAAAAAAACAATCAATACCATCATCATCATAGTCTTAAGATAAAATGAGTAAAAATAGAAAAGCACACACTCACACACAAAAGACGGGTGTGGCGATTTGATTTCCATTAATAGACGCATGACATTCTTTAGGAATAGATTAAACAGACTTTTCACAGTACATCTCACTCCCACTGGCAACTGTCCGTTTTACCCCACCAGTGCAATTATTTCAAATATTCAAATTTTCCACTCAAAAATGAATTTACTTTTCCCTACATACCTAATATCGCTTCTCTGTTAACTCACAAACCGAAATATAATCATCAGCGAATTGAATTTTGATATTAAACCACTCAAAATGCTTAATATCGAAGCAGCTAAAATTACATCCACACGTGGAGTCATGTATGATTTTCGGTTTTTGTTTCCCTTTTCCACTTCTGATCAGTATTCATTGCCATAGGGTGACTTAAATATTATAGAATAACATGTAGAAGGTGTTCTCATGAACAAAAATCAGAAATTCAGAATGTAACAATACAAATCAACCACCTATCCATATTACCCCCACTGTCCGTATTACCCGCGGCTCTCGTAATCGGATACGTCATTCCTGGTCGTCAACTGTATTTTAGTGGAAATGTTTTGAAATTTATAAAGAAATGGTCAGGTAAGGTTCAGTGCTACGTGTTTTAAGTAACCAAATAATATGAAGTAAAAATTTTCATTCAAATTTAACCAATTCAAAACTGTTTTCGGGCCTGCAGATCTGCTAGAGATTAATTTGCCTCCCTAAATCACCATATCACCACCAGACGCCGACACTGCTCATACGACATCGCGGAACATGATATGTCAAATTCCTAATCACGATCTAATTGGCGATCTAACGCAAAACGTAAACGATCGGTGAGACATCTGGATTTACATTAGATTGGGCATGAACTGGAAACACACATCTGTTCTTGGCTCCGAGAACGAGTGTCGAAAGTGGGTCACTGTCGAAAGTGGTCACTTAGGGGGGTACGAGCGAGTCAGAGCGCTATATCTCTCCCGAGGAAAGCCTCCCTTGTCATTTGAGGCTTAGGGGAGCGTCTGTTCTTCATGTTAGGAGCGGCGCTCAGAAAAGGTTCCTCTGGCGTAGTGGGACTCTAATATATCTTGTCAACCCGCTGTCTCCCGGGAAAAGGAAATACACTCAGAAAATGGAGCTCCACAACGCCACAACAACGTGGCCCGCATTGTTCATCGAAAACTGTCGCTCCAATGTGGTCTACTGGAAGACAACGTACCCAACTACCAGTACCTGCTCGTACCTGTCCTGGAAAATGACCGTTTCAAGCTGTACTGGGATCGCACTGTTCTGACCGTCCTCTCGATTCACCACAACCGCCCAGATATAATGGTTTACAACAAAAGCGACCGCAAAGTCACGATCTTCGATGTCGCTATTCCATTGAACCAGAATCTGGAGTAGACCCAAGGCCCCAAATCTGCAAGTACCGACCGTGAAACTCAAGGAATTGTGGGGGCTAAGGGAGGCCCCAAGAATTGTTCCAGTCGCTTACTCTGGAACTGGAATTGTCGCGAAGAGTCTTCTGGAAGCGCTGAAGGGGTGAACATGGAGAAGGAATTGGCCAGCATTCAAAACTCGGTCATCCTTAGCACCTGCGCGATTGTCCGACGATTCCTTGGTCAGGACTAAAAATCACGAGCATGCACATACGTACATTCCGCAGAGCCGTCCACCTTTGGTCCACCCGGATGCAGGTGAATATTTTGGCTAGGTTCGCCTAGTTAAGAAGTGAGATAAGTCTGCCAAAAAAAAGTCCGATGCAACGATAGATAATGCGATTTTAATGCGTTTGTTGTGATTTTTAGTTGTTTCTTACTCGGTTATGTATTTTACAATATTCTTCAATAAATGGAATTGATTTCTGTATGAGGGAAAATTAATTAAAATAATATTGATTGATTATTATTTTTTCTTATTTTGCAGCAGTGAAGGGCTATCCTTTGGACGATAATATTAGGCGGGACGAGAAACTGAAAAATATTGTCAACACGATAACGAATGTAAATCGATGGAGCTCGCCTTGCAATATTGCCACCGATACGAAGCAGCCAACGCAGGATGAAAACACAGTGCCACAATTCTGTCCCGAGAAAAACCCTGTTCAAATGCGACCACAATCCCTAACGATTTCGTCCACTACGCCGGCCATTGTATCTGCCATCGTCAAGAAGATTCCTTCCGGAGTCGGCACCACCAGAGCAGAGCAGTTAAAAAGCAACGGTAACCACATAACCTCTAGTCCGAAGTTAAAAGCTAGTCAAACTCACGAACGAGGCGATCCCGATGGCGACTGTGGCCTCGACGATGCTCCCGCGAATTATCTGTCGAAGAACTCGGAACTTCGTGGTAGTCTTTCCATGGATGAACTGCTCACTTCCAAGAAGGGATGGCTCATGAAGCAAGACACCCGCAGTGGTGAGTGGAGTAAGCACTGGTTTTCGCTACGCGGAGCAGCACTGTTTTACTATCGCGATCCAGTAACGGAGGAGAAAGGCGTTTTGGATGGAGTCCTCGATGTCAACAGCATCACCAACATTACCGAAGTACCAGTCAACAGAAACTATGGATTTCAATTGACGGTATGTAGTGCGATTCAGCACATAGCTTTTGTATAGTTTTACATGTTTGTTCTTTTTGTTTTAGACATGGGATAACCGACGAATTGTACTGTCTACTGTAACGATCAGTATCAGGAATAACTGGATCAATATGTTGAAAAACGCAGCCGGATTACCTCAAACCAAAGCAACGCAGAACAACAATAACTTAGGGCTAAACAATCAGAATGACGAAAATTTCAAAATATTAACAGACAAAACACCATTAGAAATAGAAATCATAGACAGCGGCACGTTACAAGAAAAAGCCAGTACCAATAATAATACCATCAACAATAGGACGAATATTGAAACAAATCGAGGCGTAGACGAAGTAGATTGTAAAGCTGTTCAAGGCAATCAAGAATTGACTGTACACCTTAAATTATCAAGCAGCACCAGTGATGCAATGAACAACAATCTACCCCTGAAATCGACCCGCACAAAGCCTGTCACGACTCCAGTAACTCCGACCGTGACCAAGTCGATGCTGTTCTCTTCCGACGAAGAATATCGCACTGCATCCGAAGGTGGGCGACGAGACAGCGTAGGTGACTGGGGATCACCGATTTCACCTCCGCCACCGCCAGTGCTACTTTCTGCGATAGCAAAAACCAAAGATAGAATAAGATCATCCCACAATCGATTACACAAACGAAGTCGATCGTCACCTCCGATCTCCCGCCGCAGCACGGTTGACAGCGTGCAGTCGGAGGATCTTCCGCTGATAAATCCCGTTCAGGAAGAAGTTTGCATCGACAGAGAGCTTCAGTTGAGACTGCAAGCAGCCGAAAAGGAACTGTCCCTGCTGAGGGAGGAAACACACGAGCGAGAGGCAAGGATGTGCGAGTTGCTGCAAACGCTTGAACGAACGGAGCTGGAATTGACCAGGAAACGAGAAAATGAAGAGAATCGAGAAAAACGCATGATTCAGTTGGATGAAAGTCGAACTAACTCTCAAGAAATAATCGATAAGATATCGGGAGAGTTGGACACAAGTAGGGAGACAGTTAGAGAGTTGGAAGATCGGTTGGCACGAGGAATTGAAGAAAACGAATCGTTGTATAAAAAAATCAGAGAATTCAGTATTTCTAGTCCTGCTTCCAGTTTGTGTAGCTTAAATGCGAAGGCCGACAGAATGAGACGAATGGACTCTTTTAGTGATTTGACTAGCCTGAACGAGGTTGACCCCAACACAATGGACAAGAATATGTTAACGGATGAATATCATGAATTGAGGGCACGTTTCGAGAAAGCCGTCAGCGAGTTGAAAGCGATGAAAAAGGAATTGAAAGAGTCACACAAAATATATGATGACTTGGAAATTTCGCATATAACATTGAAGAAGGAAATCGAGCGTAAACAAAGGGAACATGATGCTCAATCAAGAATGATGGCCGATAGGATACAAGATATGACGAATAAATATTCAAACGCAGAAAAGCAGGTCAGATTGCTCAAACAGAAGCTGGTCAGGAATGAGAAACGAAGATCTCTATCGCTGAAAGGTAAAGAATCCTTAACGATTCAGAAGGAACTTGAAGAAAAGCTGTCTGAGTTGGAACGAAAAATTGACAGTTTTGAACAAGGTGCAACCACAGTAGAGTCACTTGGTTCGCCAAATACTTCATCGGAGTTGAAACAAGTTAAGCGCGCCTCAACTCGATTGCGTCGTAAAAGTTTGGACAGTGCTACCATATCATCTCAACCAATGCAAGTTTTGTTGAGGTTGAATAATCTGGAGAAACGCGTCGATACTGTGGGAGGTTCAACAGATGAGCTTTCAGTTACTGCCGGGTCTAGTGAAAGTATAAGTGACGTTTATAGGAACGTTAGCAGCACTAGCATTAGTAGTATTGGCTGCAACAAAATCTCCTCTAGTCCGAAAGTTTCCGAACATCTTGTGGATCGATTGACCTGCTTGGAAGGAGTTGTTATTTCAGTTCAAGAACTTGTCAACCAAAGTTTACATCAAATGCAAGCCACAAAATCAACCAAATCGCGTAGATCTGTTTCACCAATAACAGACAAAAAGGATTCATTCAAATTCATCGAGAAATGTCTGTCGGAAATGTCCCGAATACTACGCGATACATGTGAGAACTGCGTCATACAGGATTACTCCCTCAACAATAATATTGTTGTACTTCCCGAGTCCAGTCCAATTAAGCTCGCGCTCATACAAATGGAAGGTCAGCTAAAGAACAAATTAAGCGACCTGCTGAAGCAGCGTCGAATGCTGCGTGAAACGAACGGCCTCACTCAAAAGAAAGACATGGAACTGCTAGCCGAACGTATCGCATTCGAGAGTGTCTGCTTCGGACGTTTGAGAAACGCATTTGAACGAGCAGAAAACATGAAGGAGTATGACGAAAAACAATGCAAATTTGAGGTCTCCGAGACAATCCAACAGATGGCAATGTTGAAGGCCAAACTTGCTGGTAAATGCGCAATTAAACCGAATAGCAGCACTGACGTTCTCGCCAGCGTGCTGGCGAGAAGAACTATACTGTCAGCTGGACGCACGAGCAATATCAGAACGCTCAACTTCCCACAGATTGACACCAACTTGTTGGATGGACTTCTTCGACAGCAAAATGAAGTTCAAATGATTACCAAGCGCTACAAAACGACAGTGATGGAAAATTTAGCGTATGGTTTAGCTGCTGAAACTCTGAGCTATATTTCAGCGTCTAACGAAACGATTCAAGGAGCTGTACAAGAAGCATGGCGACAAGCGCAGGAGGCGGTCAACGCTGAGCTCGTGCAATGTGAAATCGGTCAGATAATGATGCGAAACGCTCAACGTTATGAAAACTCTATCACACCTTCCTTCGGTTATGCCTTGTCAACCGATGAGCGAATATCGTTCGAGAATTTCGCCGATGCTGTTCAAGATGTGCTGCGGCGAGAGATGGAACTGGCCGTAACGCAACTGACAGAGTGCTACGAAGAAAGCCTGGCGAAGATGAAACGTGGTCAGTGGAGACTGCATCTAGAACAAGAACGAAAACCAAGCGAAGGGCGACAGCTGCTAGCAGAATTCGCTGATATAATCGCCCACAGCGCTTTGATTGACGCTCGAGTTCAAGTTCTGAAAGGAGACTACGTTCCACCCAAGATAAAGCTGATCAATGAAGATGCCAACAACTTCAGCGTGGTGGCTCTGAAGAAATACGAAAATCTATACACAGATCTCACATCCGATTTGGAAATTGCCAATCCGGATGACATTCTCGCTGAAGCTGACTTCAACTTTATGTACCGACACTTTGTGAATGAACAGGTTTCAAACAAAACTGACCTCAAAGAAATGTCGAGGATCTTGAACGAGTTGGAACGGTCAGTTGTGTCACTGGAAAACGTCCTCAATCCAGAACAAGTGCTAATCGCAAATGCGTTCAATGTAGATAGTTTGAGTAGCGCTCATACCAAATGCAAAGAGATACAAAAACGAATCGACTTGCTTATTTTTGTCGTGGAAACGCTCCAAGAACAATTGAGCGAAAACCACAGAATACAAGACACAGTTCAAGAGTTGACCAATCGTCACGAGACCAGCATTGCCGCCCTGAAGCAACAGCACGAATGTAAAGTGAATCAGCTCAACCAGAAGATCGACGAACTGAAGCAGCACCTCAGGAAACTCGAAAACGAAAAGGAGGGGATTATACAGAAGCTCAACAAGGAAAAGAATGTGCTCAAACTGCGTGAAAATGAATTTTGCGAAACAAGTGCTAAACTGCATGATCTAGAGACAATGTGCCATGAAAAAGACGATAAAATCAAAGATCTGCTAAAAAGTAACGACGACGAAAGCCAGAAATCCAAGATGATCCAAACCAAATATGAAGAGCTCTCGGAAAGTTATAGGAAGAGCACAGAAGAGTATCAAAAATTAGAACGAGAGCGAGATAACTTATTGAGGCAAATCCAGAAAGAAAAGGATCACATAAGGAGACTTGAAAAGCATCTGGAAATGCAGGAAACGGAACACGCTCACCAGGTTGACAATCTACATGCTGCCTATCGGGAACAGCAGGTGGCAAATGAAATCGATTCGCAGAAAGATAGGGATGACGAAGATAGCCTACGTCTGAAATATCAAGCAGAAATAGAACAGTTAAGGGTAGGTGTTTCTAATCAGTGATAAGATTGATTGAATGATTTTCATGTTCGCCCTTTTTTGTGTAGGCTCTATGTGAGAAAGGGCTCGCGGCTATGGAAGCATCTCACAAACGGATCATTCACGATCTGGAAGAGAAACATCAGCACGATATAGCGCGGTTAATTGTGGAGAAGGAACAAGCTCTTGCCGAAGAAACACAGGTAACTAACATAACCTCGTATGTTCTCCCATGCAGTTCGTATGGCAATTTCAACACAACACATTCATTTTTGGAGTTAAAAATTTATTTAAAATTTTTTTTCTTCAAATACAGGTCGGACTCGATTATCCGGAGTAATGACTCCGGATAATCGAGTCAAAACAATTTTTTTTCTTTATTTGTTTTTTTCATGTATTTTTGGTTTTTTGAAAATAAAAGAGGTATTTGATTTCTGATTCATCCCCTTAAAGTCAGAAAACACCTTTCTCACATAAAAAAAAATTATCCAGATTCTCTCAGGAGGTGATAGACGATCAAATTTGACGAAAAAAATCCTCCTACGCATATGTTCGAATTTCAACAATGACAGAGTTACAGAACTTTTTTTTTTGTTTCGGACTCTGTTGCCTCATACTGGCTCTACATTAAAAAGTACGCTACGGAAGACGATTCTGATGCTTTCATTTGAAAGATGAGAAAATTTAGTATAGGATATAGTAGTGGAACAACTAAATTAGTGAATTTTGATAACATTTTGGAAGAGAAACACCTCAAATTTAATAATTTTTAATGTGTTATTATAAATTTTATTCTAAAATTTTTTATTAAACTAGATTGTTTCTGTCAATTAAAATGAAGTTCTTTAACCGCTCCACAATTTGTGCTTTAACGCACAACTTCTATCTTTCTTAATTTGGCTGCAATATTGACATAAACAATTCCTGGTGAAAATTCAAGCAAAATCTCCAAAAATCACGATTTTTACCCCACTGTACATGTAATAGGCACTTAAACTTCACCTTAACGTTGAAAAGTTACATTTCTTCTTAAAATAAGTCATATTTGAAACATAAGAAAATATTTTTTTTCCAAAATTGTGTATAATCGAATCACATATAATCGAGTCTGTATATAATCGAGTCCGACCTGTACTGTATTCTATTAGTTAAACCATTTCATTTGATACCAATATTGAGGGGATTGCAAAAAATACATAGTCGACCATTTTGTGGCGGCGACCTTTTCGAATTTATGTTTATGTTTATTGTTGTGGTGTATTCTCCAAATCAAGCCATTCAGCCATTTTTTGCGGCGGCCAAATTGAATTTTTCAGGATCATGGAATAGGCAGTTTTATAATGACAGTATAATTAGATGTATGTTCCAAATTTCAGATCAATCATTCAACAGGAACGTCAATTTTCTATTAATGTGGGACAATCAAACAAACATTCAAACATACATAGAAACAGGTCAAGCTGAATGAAACCAAAAAGTTTGGTGACTGCGGCCATCTTGAAATTGTATTTTTCATTATATGCTATGTTCTACTAGTCGAGAACTTTCTTTCGATACATTTTTGGGCATTTTTCATAAATAACTGTGTTCTATTAGTCAAGCCTTTTCATTTGATACCCATATTGATGGGGTTCTGATAAAATAGGTAATCTGCCATTTGGTAGTGGCCGCCATCTTAGATTTGCATTTTTCATAAATAACTGTATTCTACTAGTCAACCCCTTCATTTGATACCCATATTAGCTATTCAATATAGAATTATTATACAAATTATTGAAAATTTCCGAAAATCAAAAATAAAATACTCCGGATAATCGAGTCCGACCTGTATATGTTTTATTTAGGCTTATTTGGTATTAGCCTGACAGAGCCGAAAGTTCAATATTTCGACAATTTTGGCTTATAACTGTGTCAGCATAATATACTTACTTACTCGCGGTTGCCTCGAGGTTAGAATTAGAATGAGTTTTTCATAATTGATTTTTTACAATCTTCCTATGCTCCCTATGCTCTGCTATGGCTTTATTCAAGTCTAAGCGGATGAAAGTTCTGGAATGACCTGCTCAAAGTCCAGATTTGAACCCTATTGAAAATATGTGGGCTATTCTGGACAATGAGGTGGACAAAACTAGCGTAATGAATAAGGACACATAATTCACAGCATTTTCAAGTGCCTGAAATTCAAGGCGTTCCTGAAACGGGATCATCGGACAGCTGACGGTACCGAACACCTCACAGTAAATTAGGGTTGCTGAAAAAAAGAACCGATACCCAGCCGAAATGGTGCATGGTCATCGATGGAAATTTGGATAAACGCATCTGAGGAGAGGCAGAAGCGGAAGATATTTAGCGGGGTGAGGTAAATCCCTTCTTGTATAGTAAACAATCTGGTAGCAAGTGGTACTATGTTCTTGTATACATGGACGATCTCTTCTCGATCAGTGAGGATGAGCGCATCATCGGTGCACTTGTTACGGTTTAAAAAAAATCCGCGACAATAAAAAATATATATCCTGTAGTAAGATATGAATCGAAGTTTAGCTGCAATATCTATAATATAACTAACACATACACAAATCCAATTGCTACCTACCTATCTGTAAGACATTGCATGCTGCCAACGCAAATTCAAAAAGAAAATCATTGTGAAATTCAACAATCCCAACAATTAATCTTCACAATAAATTTGGAGCTCTTCGGTCCAAAGGATGACAAAAAAGGGTTAAAGATGCAGAGGGGAGAGCAGTGTTTGGATATCTATCGGTATCGAATGATACACAATATGTCATGCAAGTAACATCTTACGAATATATAACCAAACATGAGTGGATCATTCAGATACTTGTATGAATGTCACTCGTGGTACATTAAATGAGGTTATTCAGTAGAGAACCAAATTTCAAATCTAGTTTTAGCAGAAAATTGAAAACGTTATTTAAATAAGCACTAGTTATATCATGCGCGAGGAGGATTACAAAAAATGTTTAATAGTGAGAGATAGGATTTAAGTGAGATAATGGAGATAATGTTTGATTGGAAAGAACTTAACCTTAGAGCAATGTGTGTGGAGTTATACAAAGAAAGTGCACATACAAATGCACACGCAAACATCAACAATTAACGATAAACGATCAAAGTTAACGTCAAAGTCGAAGTCATCTTCAACACGCATACATAAACGCCCTTGCACAGGTATGTGCGCGGATGCACACAAAAAAGAGTTTATCAAAAGTTTCTGATAGCAAAATCAAATGGTTTCCCCTGTAGTAGGCGCCACTCGATGAACCAGGATTGTGCCAGCCATTGATGGCAAGCGCCAGAGTGAACGTGTTAAACAATCACGATATAAAAACTGGAGGTCGGTTTAAGACCACCTCGACGTTTCCCAAATAAAGCTATACCGTGTATTACATGTAACAGGTAGATTCAATTTATATAGCTTATTTTGATGAACATACCATAAACAATTCAAATTGCTTTGTTTCGCAATGTTTCACAATCTAAAAGAACATAAAACTCATTTTGCACACAGGTCGAATATATTTCTTCTCTGTTCTTGAAGGAATGAAAACGTAAAATGGCGCTAAAACGCTAGAATGAAGAGAGCCAGAAAAAGTCACCATATTATCAAATTGTCAGCGTTATGACACCTTTCATTTGACACTATTGAAAATTCAGTAGGAAGCACCGTTCCTGAGATACAAAGGAGGGTAGGTTCAGGACCACCGGTTGCGTTAGGAGAAGGAGAGATCTCAGAGGAAAGTAAGAAGTATCCAGAGTAATAACAAAACATAAAAAATAGTATATCGCTTGCTACAATACGGTGGAATTCTTATTTAATACAACTTATTAATTGTGTGAAGTGACAACGCTTCGTGGAGACTGTTTATTCGCACAGAGTGCGTTTTCACGTCACAAAATGCATGCCGTCAAAAATGCATGTTCTTGCAGTATACAGGAATCTACGTTCATCTTTCATTCACAAATCATAGAACAAAGTTTATTTGTACTGAAAATACAACATTAATGATCAAAAGTCGGAACCCGCAAAAAGACAGATGTTGTCACGTCACAAAATTATTGGGCTGGCAACAAGCGAATTCAACTGCTAAATATTATGAAAAAACTGCGACGCGCAGCAGAAATAGAGTTGTTCCAAGTTGAGTAATGTAGATGCAAATAGAATTTGTTTTATTGATTAAAAAATACAGATGCGCCATCATATGTTTTCGCTGTGCTCTGCCATAAAAAAATCTGAAAACCCCTGCTCTAAATGATGGGTTTTGTGTTGTTTTAGGTTCTGGAATCTATTGCAACTGAACATGTTCCCGCCAAATGAAACTTATTGCGTTCAATTCAGTTCAGCCGTTTTCGAGAAAACTGAGCCGCAACATTGGTTGTCTAGTCAAGCAATAAAGTTTTATTTCATGGTGCTTTATTCTATAAAATTGATTATTTCCACTTATTTCAATAGTAATTGTAGTAACTATCTGATTACTATTTCAACTCGTAAATAATCAGCTGAGTGTGAATTAATATGTTTAGCGTCCATGAATATCGCTTTGATTTGTTGAAAATATGTTTCTCTACAATACTTAAAAATGAAAACGATTTTCGTTCAAAAAACGATAAATTATTATGCAATTTAATAAGTTATTCGATGAAAAACACTGTGGAGTCAAACACAATAAAAAATAGGAGGTTGTGTTCAAGACACGACCGCATTGTTGACGTAGAACTACGCTGTAGTTTAATTCAAGTCGCTTGTTTATAACTGCGGATACTATTTTATAATGCTACGAAAATTCATAACAATCATTCTACCAGTTTGGTCACCCTGAAATGTTTTTTTTAATTGTAGAATCATTTGACGATAATTGTTTGGTAATTCATTCTTGTGCTCGCAGAACAATACATACTCGAGATAAGCGCAGCTGTCATCCTTTGTGGAGAGAGTTTTCCTACCGTCATGCGAAACCAATCACTGAAAAACTATACTCTTTCCTCATATTAATCCTCCACCCCCACTGCCTTGAGAAAACCATTCGATCCCTTGCCGTCCAGCTCGCCCAGCAACGGTGTTGTCCAGTGGGTGTCCTCATGAATAATGAAGTTTGCCTCAGCAAGATTCACTGTTTATACTCTAGGCAAATATTCCCCTTCGTTCTTCTTCTTTTCTTTTGTTCACGGAGACTTTACATCTTACGATTTCCCCTATGGTTACTCGTCGATAAGTTGCTCGTTATTGGCAGCTCTGTTCGGGAAAGCACGCAAATGGACAGAACAAATGTATGGGGAAATGGGAATGCTTCCAATTTTCATCAATTTAAACCATAAACAGATTATGGGATTGTAATATATAGCATATCAAACAAATCTTAGGGAATTTCCGATTTGTTTGGTATGTAAATCGCCAGTATCCGTTCACGGCAAAAATAGTTATTAACGCTAACTTTATTTCATAAAAACGTGACCTATTTTTTGATTTGGCACCCTTAATGAAAGACGTAGTTCTACGTCAAAAATAATTAAAAATAGCTAGGGGAAAAAATTTTAGTACCATGTATAATTTGGAATTTGGGAATTTGGATTTAAATTTTACTCATTGTATTCGCAAAAACTTTTTACTCGAGAGCAGTATTTTTGACGGATTGTGCTCCTATTTTCTTCCAAAGAAGAAATGTCATGCGCAATTAATTTGAAACTCCATTCGTTAAGCTACTACCTAATGTACCAGAGATCAGTTGATGGCCTTTCAAAAATTTATTGTCTTGTTGAAGAAGGCGATGCATTTGCCACTAAATTTTCTGTTATTTCTCATGATTTCATTAGTGTCCTTAACAGTCTAGTTGAATCAAACTAGATACAGGAGGCTAAATTTCTCAAAGCCTATGATGAATTTCTACCATAGTGTGCATTGAAAAAAGGAAGGCTAGCCTAGGAGAAACACTACAGGTTGTATTAAAGCCCTTTCCTGAATGAACAGAGATTGAAAGTAGCATTCCTAAAAAGCACTTCAATTGAGATGGATAAAACATATTGCAATGATCAGAGGAATTATAATAATTGAGATAAATAGTAGGAACAAAAAATCTGTGCTAGTTGCAATTCATTGGGTGCCAATTTGTTCGGAAATAGAAAACAAATTTCTAGAGTGTCAGAAATTCGGGCAGGTTACTAATTATATTTGTGTTTGCCTGATAGTACCGGACCAGTTGAAAGAATTTTTTTACGATGTACATTATGTGGTCAACGAAAAAGTCGCGACTCCATGTTAGACAAAACATCGATCTGGAATGTGATAATTGCTATGATAAAATTTCTAAATATCCTGATAGGCTTCGCAAAGTCTCTCCACCATCTGAATATGAAGGAATAAAATTCGCTGTATTCGATTGTTTGGCTTTTCCCGGTTTTATTCACTCATTTATGAAATTCTAAAAAAAATGCATTTTGTGTTTTTTTTTGCTTACGTGTATCTTTTTTATTCCTGAACTATTTGGTCAGCCTATGCAAGAAGAAAGAGAGATACTCGGTCTCTCTTCTCGATGCAATGGCCGATCGATCAATCCGAAAATCAGTCACACTCTGGATAGCGATCAGCGAAAGAATGCTTAACATTTTTGAAACCTGACCGAAACTAACCAAATTTTGGCCAGAGAACCGCGAAAGGATTTTGTTCTTCAACAGGCAAAATCCTGGGTTGTCGCATCGTGCCTTGGGAAAACAGATGAATATAGATTATTCTGCCATCCTCCAAAGATTCCAGGAACGGATGACAGTGGACCACAAGCCAAGAGCTAGACATTTCGACGCAGTACTCGGCCGAAAAACTTGATGTTTCACAATGTTACGGCCAAAGGGCCAAGAAACGATCCGGATTGAAAACGTACAAGGTGCAGAACATCCCGAATCGGGACGCACGTCAGCAGAGTATTGCGAAAACGACCACCCGCGAACTCTACAGGAAACTGCTAACGAAATATAGATGCTGCGTCATTGATGATGAGACCTACATCAAAACGAAGATGTTTCCCGGGTAAGGATATGTTTGCAGTGTGGGTGAAAGAAGCTGTCAAAATTCGCTTCGAAGTACCTGATTTGGCAGGCCATATGCACATGTGGAAAACGAAATGAACCATTCGTGACCAAAGGCACCATAAACGATGAAATCTACAAAACTGAGTGCCTCCGAAAACGGTTTTGCCATTTTAAAAAGTTACATTTCGCAAACATTCTAAACAAGTTTATGATCTGCAAAACTTTATGTTCTCCATATCCAGAGATCTCTGTCAAAATGTTAAGTCTTAAAAACACCAATGGCCGATTTTCATTGATCGTTTATTTCTGTAGGCTACTTTGGCTGCATTGGACGCAATGAGGAAGGCGCACCAGAACGAAGTTCAACGGGAAGTGGCACGATTCAAGCAAGAGTTTTTGAAACAGTTTCAGAAAAATGGGCAACCATCACTCTCATATAAAGAGAAAGAGTAAGTATGATAAAATAACACTTAGAATGCAATAACCGTAACCATGATGACTTATTCCAGGCAAGAACTAGAAGAAGTTCGCCTAGAGATACTTTCATTATCGGAAAAGTATTCGATAAAATGTGTTGAAATGGCTTCGCTCGAGGAAAAACTAAAGATTGCATCCCAACAGCTTAAGTACTCGCAGCAACACATTCAACAGCTTGACGTTAGGTAATTAAGAAAAGTTGGCACAATTTGTTTTCTCATTCAAATCTATTGTCGTCCTCAAATAGGAATAAACAGCTTCGAGCACACTTCGAAACGGGTGAACCTGGCGATCCGACTCCGAATACTGCAGGAACGAAAGGAATCAACTTGGTAAGTGCCAGTTGTCATAATAATTTTTAATTAATCAATTTTCCACGTGTTATGATCGTGAATATGTTTTCGAATCTAATCGCATCTATCAAAAGCCATTTAATCGTGTGATTTTGCTTTTTCTCTTACTCGAACTGGTTCATTCACTCTAACCAAACGCAATCATGATCAATTTAAAAAAAACTAACAGCATGAAGATGCTAGTGATGTGAGGACTTCCTTGAGAAAACAGCAAAATAATCCAGCGAAGGGTGTGATTCCAGCGGTAAACGTTACGACAACAGTTCCCACAACAACGACTACTGCATCCACGACCACGACCGACACCGTAAGCTCCGTCAGCTGCAACGTTTGCACCACTGGTCATTGTTTTGATAGTATCAGCAAGGAGAATTGTATTATTAACAATAAGAAAGAATCGCATCCTAGACTAAAGTTTTCAGAAGGTATTATAACACATATTTTCTATAATGTAGCCAATTTTTCATTTCATTCATGACTTTGTAGCAATTCTTCAGTGATATCCGACATAAGTTTTGAAATTTGTATACTGACTTGTTTATCTTCAAGAAGACGAACATTGAATCAAGTAATGCTTGCATTGGACAATAGATAATTTACGGAAGGCGATGACAAAAACTGCAGGAGATATTTGAATTGGACAAATTTCCCATGAAACATAATTTTATTGACCATGTTACAAATTATTTCGAAGCAGCCTTCAGGTAGTTGACCAGAACTTGCGCCATCGATGACGAAAACATACTTGTTGGCATGTTTTCAGTTCTTTGTTAGCTTTATTTATTAATTCCTTCTCCGTTTTTGCATCGAAATTGTTGGAGTAGACCCTCCGCTTCAGGTTTTCCCAGAGATTTTCGATTAGACGCAGCTGGGGGACGTTCGGAAGGTTGGCGGACTTCGGAACAACATTTATCTTCAAGCTTTTTGTCCGGCCAAAACACCATACCCTAGTCCGGATGATATTTTTGGTTGAAGGAGCCAACTTCCGACAGGCACTTTGTGCTGTAAATTTGTGAACGTGGAACGGTAAGCGCCGAATGGAAAAACAGCGGCTTTGACATCCCCTTTTCGCTGATGGTTAGCCACAGAAGCACCTTCTTGGTGCTGGAGATGTACTTCACATCGAAGCTTACCTCCTTGATTACTTTATTTTTTATTTTTATTCAACTGGCTTTCCGTCTTATGACAAAACCCGATGAGCAATATTCCTCCAATTCAGTCGGTTGTGGGCTCTTGGTCTCCAATTTCTTGGGCATCGCGTGCTCGCCGCCAGATCTCGCCCCACCTGGTCTAACCATCTAGCTCGTTGTGCTCATGGTCGTCTTGTACCTACCGGATTTGAGGCAACACCATCACCGCAGGGTAGATGTCCGGCATTCTTGTAACATGTCCTGTCCACCGTATCCGTCCAGCTTTAATCACCTTTCGAATACTGGGTTCGCTGTGCGAGTTCATGGTTTATTCTTCGCCCCATACTCCGTTCTCCTACACACCGCCGAAGATCGTTCTTAGTACTCGTCTTTTGAAAACTTCGAGCACTCGCAGGTCCTCCTCTAGCAGCATTGTCCAATCTAATAAGCGTCTTATACAGTGTACACTTTGTACTTTGGCTCAGGCTGTTCGACCGCAATTGCTTGTGAACCCATAGTAGGCACAACTTCTGCTTATAATACGCCTTCGAATCTCGCGGCTGTTATCATTGTCCGCCGTCACCAGTGAGCCAAGGTTGACGAACTCGTCAACAACCACGAACTAATCGCCGTCGATGGTTACACTGCTGCCTAAGCGGCATCGGTTGGCCTCGGTTCCGCCTGCCAGCATGTACTTCGTTTTGGACGCATTTATCTTCAATTCAATCTTCACTGATTCGCGTTTTAGTCTGGTGTACGCTTCAGCCATCGGCGCAAATGTTCTGCTGACAATATCCATGTCATCAGCAAAGTAGATGAACTGATTAGATTTGTTGAAAATCGTGTCCCTCGTGTTTATATCCGCTTGGTTCATAACACCCTGTAACGCTATGTTGAAAAGCAAGCAAGAGAAGCCATCACCTTGCCGAAGTCCCATGTGGGATACGAATGAACCCGACAGTCCACCCGAAATCCGCACACAGCATTGCGTACCATCCATCGTAGCTTTAGTCAGTCTAATCAGTTTCCCAGGAAAGTCGTTCTCGTTCATAATTTTCCATATCTCTTCGTGGTCGATGGTATCATACGCTGCTTTGAAATCGATGAACCGATGGTGCGTGGAGAGTCTGTATTCACGGCCTTTCTGGAGGATTTGCCACAACGTTAAAAATTGATCAGTCGTTGACCGTCCTTCAACGAAGCCAGCCTGATAACTTCCCACAAATCTGTTCGTAATTGGTGATAGTCGGCGGAAAATAATATGGAATAGCACTTTGTAGGCAGCATTGAGGACGGTGATTGCACGATAGTTCTCACAGTCCAGCTTGTCGTCCTTTTTGTAGATCGGGCAAATAACCTCATCCTTCCAACTTTCTCCGGCAGTTGTTCCTCATCCCAAGTTCTCACAATCAGCCGGTGCAGACAAATGACCAGCTTCTCCGGGCCCATCTTAATAAGCTCCGCTCCGATGCCATCCATCTCAGCGGATTTTTTGTTTTTCAGCTGGTTGATAGCGTCCTTAACTTCGCTTATCGTTGGAGCTGGCACCTCCTCCACACTCGTCCCATCGACGAAATTGCTTTCCCCGCTGCCATGGTCCTTCGCTCCTGAATGGCGGTGTTCGTCGAAGTGCTGCTCGCACCTTTCCGTTACTTTACAATCGTGCGTCAGAATACACAGTACTGCGAATGGCCATGTTCTTGGAGGCGGCATTATTGAAGAATCGACCCTTGATTCTCAACCTGCACATTCGAGGACTAAATAATCACCCGTTTTCGCATGTCGCCCATCACTATGAAAGCTGGGTCCAGTTAGTGTGTGTTGCCGCAACTTTGGTAGATGGTGTGACCATCCCTAAACGTACGTACCGTTGATTCCTTCCAACACACCTACTGCAGCGCTACGACTTCGAACTTGCGGCTCTTCAATACTTCGGAGAGTACTCGGGTGCTTCCTTGGAAGTTGAGAGATCGACAGTTCCACATTCCGAATTTCCAATCCATAGTCTGTTTTCGTCGCGTGGGTCCATGCCGGTTGTTCCGGTTCGAATTTCCTTGTTCATTATTCACTGCTTGCTCTTTTTTACGGTGGTGGCTTGCAAGGCCTGCGACCAACCCCCAGTCTCGCCGGAGGACTGTCATGCCAGTACTGTTTAGAGTCCCACACTGACACGAGGACGGTGATTCAGCCGCCCCTAACCTGGAGAACAGACGCCGTTTTGAGCCACCCCTGACCTGGAGAAAACAGACGCTTGGGTTTGGCGAAGCATTTCCTCTACCACCTTGCTATGGTTTTACCGCGCCAGTGCTCGCGTCGCACCCCCTCACTTCGCTATTGTCGGATTGACAACATTGTCCAGGCTGCGCCACCAGCTGTCTCCATATTTCGGCTGGTAGTATGACTCGCGGTAGGAACTTGTGGGGACCAGAGCTCTAGTTAACGCTCCTTCCCAGTTGTCAACTCACCATTTATAGCCCACCTCCTTAATGGGGGACGTGAATAATTGGTTCCCAGCCAGTCGGTTGCCATCCAGCGTTGAATACGTCTCGTCGTCCACGACAACCGTGACAATCATTTTTTATTCATTCTCCATCTCTTTCAGCCTTTGTTTTTGGGTCACACCTTGCTGTTCCGACACGGCCGGTCTCGATTTACGTTTCCGCATGATGATGTCCATCTCCACTAGATATTTTTTCACTGTCTGCCCCGTTGCACCGACCTCCTAACCCAAAGGCCGACGCGATGTAGCCATCTTTCCCTCTTTCTACTTAAGCTTCAGCTGCAGTTTACCAGACTCCAGAAGTGTAGAGCTGTTATAGATACCGGAACGGGTGTATCCGGCTGACTCGAAGTACTTGACGATGTCCTCTTTCATCGCAATAGGATGGAACACCCAGTACGCACAAACCATGGAGCACAATTGCTTTGCTAGTTTCGCCTAGACCTCCGCAGTTCAACTGTTAGCGCTGTTAGATTTTGTTTGAAAACTCATGGGTTACTATGATTGACGATGCACAAGAGGTCTCATCACCAGGTGAACGCATGAAAAATTGGTAAAATTTGTCCATTCTTTATGCAAGCGTTACAAAAAGTGTTGCTACTGCCGATATCATAAGTACTAAAAAATCGAAATGATACTCCCCAATAAGAGACCTAAATGAAAACAAATTAGTTCTGAGATGATAACCTCCTGAAAGGGCTACACGAAAAAAAAATTATACGACAAATTATCGGCACATTTCCCCCTTACACTTTTAATATTAAATATTGTGTCAAGAGTGACTATCCAGTTTCTTTCTTTCAGGAGCCAAATTAGGCGTATCGACCATCTTCTCTACCTCGTCGTCAACCGGAAACGACATAGTGAATTTTACAAGCAGTAGCAATCGAGCCAAAGTTCTAAACTGTAAACAACCCAACAAAAATCAACTGAGCGGGAGTCAAACTAGTAATAGAAACTCACCGTCAGTATATCCCGCCACCGTTCATGCGTTGATCCCGATCCCCGGCTATAACATCGGAATATCGAAAAGCAAAAGCAGCAGTAGCAGCAGAAGCAGTAACATAGATAGTAGTAATGACAATGATAATGAAAGTTTAATCGAGCTTAAACAGACAATCAATGTGTGTTCGCCCCTTCCCTTAGATGAGAAGGACGCTGAACATATTCGTCGATTTGAGTTGGAAATCTGAGGCAAAATACCATCGAAAAAAATCATGTTTCATTATCATTATTAACACCGACTCATGAAAACAACCAAATTAATTCCACACACCAGAGTTTCCTGCTTTCCGAGTTGCATCCATATTTACAGAGCATAATTCACTCACATAGAATACCCAACTGCATGATAGATGTTGTTTGCTGAATATTCCCACCAGTTATTAGCGCACGCACGAGTTGTTGTAGCATGTAGTAAATCTTTTAATTTTCATGAATACATTGTAAATTTATATTATTCATATTTCAATCAAAGATTGATCTTTTTTTGCATATATGTACAGTGACTTACCCACATGATTCTGTATAATGTATCTAATAAATAGTAAAATTCATCATAGGTGTAAATATAACTAAACACAGGAAATTAAATAAAACTTGTCTCACCCTATTAATCGAGTGATTGAGTGTTTATAAACCGCTTTTCTAATGTTCATCATTAAAACTAGTATTAGACTGTCTGTTTCGTTTCAAACCCAACTGAATTTCCTGTCATTCTAAGGGCAATTCACAATAAGATATGGTATTTTAGAGAACTAGGTAAATTAATAATTTAGTTCAAACCCGGTTGGCTATGTGGTCGCAATCCATACCGTACATATACCAGCGTTTGTTTTAACTCAGTTTCGTTGTATTTTCTAATTTCCCTACCGTTTGTCTACTCCTCTTGTGTTCATGATTTCGATGACAATCTTCTTGCATCCAATCAGCAATAAAAATGAGTACGTTTTGGAAAATAATACACTTTTTTTCATAAATATATATCACAGTCATTGAATCTTTTCATGTTGCAACAAAAAACTTACGATTGTGAAACTCTTCAAATCTTTGGCCGAATCTTAAGTATTGGTGGTAACAATAAATTATACATTTTGTCAAATAATTATATACCGGGAATTAGTGTTTTTTTATCAATTGAATTTCTATTGTCGCCTTCAAAATCGGTCCCTCCTGAAGCAACACACGTTTTTCTAACGAACAATACAGTCATCGAAACACATTTTATAAGTGTATTCAGAAACTGCCTTCAGTCGACGCAGCGAATTCGTTTCTATGCCTTCAATGCTGTCAGGACGGGTCCCACGAAGCGATAATTTGAGTTTCGGAAATTGGTCACATACACGTATCTTCACCAGTAACTATACGTTGGATGAACGTAAAGTCGGAATTTGATCGTTCAAGCATGCCTTCAGCCGCTTGATTGCATTTAAATTTTGGAAGAAAATTGAACTTTTTTGACACTAATCGTGCTGCGACTTTTCTCATACCATAAACATCAACCAAAATATGACGAGCGAGATATTTAATTCACGGGTTAAACCTTTCAAGCTTAAATGACCATTTCCGGACACCATTCCTTTTAGATGTCGTGCACAACTTACGTAATGCGAGAAGAGGGGGGGGGGGCAAAATCCGGATTTTTAGCGTTACGTAATTTGTGCGTCAGTTGAAAAGGTGGAGTGGATGGTTGTCCTTCACGTGACATATCGTTCAGCTCTACTCGGCCGTCTTTGAATGCATTATACCCAGTGCAGACAAAAGTCATCCAAAGTTATGACGGAATCGCAGCCGACTGAGAAAAAATTGTCTTCCTCGAACAAATGTGCCGGGGCGACGCAACAATTCTATGAACCGGCTTGGTATATAGAATGGATGAGGAAAACACACTCGAAATCTTCGTTCTTTCCATGTGGTATAACGAAAAGTGATATAGCTATTATATTTATTATTAACAAAATCATCTGACGACATGGTCTACGCAATAAAATGTTACAATATGATTAGAACAAACTACACTAAATTTCGATTACGCAAGCGATTCCTAAAAGTTTCACAACTAATATTGAAGTCGAACAAATGAAAAACAGAATTAAACATATAACACATTCGTTTTGTCCGTAGACTGTCCGGTGGAAAGGAATACGAAGAAAAGACGTAGGACGGAGAAACCTCGAAGTCACATTCACATTTAGCTTAGCTAGAATTTTAGGAGCGTCGATTGTCTCAAGAAGCAATTTTCCAACGAAGATCGCGCGTATATCGTCTCTTCTTTTAGCCAGTGTGTCCATGTTCAGCAGCTTGCATTGACTTTCATATGAAGGAAGCGCCATCGAGTATCTCCAAGGAGTATTCCGAAGCGCAAACCTGATAAATTTCCTCTGAACAGACTCAATTCGTACGGACCAAATATCAGTGTAAGGATTCCAGACAACCACTGCTGTTTCAAGGATTGAGCGGACGAGTGCATAGAAAAGGGTTCTTAAGCAGAACGGATCACGAAAGTTCTTAGCGATTTTCATTATGAATCCCAGATTTTTGGTCGCTTTAGCAATGATATTACTGTAGTGATTCTGGAAGGTAAGTCCACTATCCAAATGGACACCTAAATCTTTGACTACTTTCACTCGTTGGATGTTTTGCTGGTTAATATAAGTCATATTGTATCAGAATTTTCTTCTTACTGTAGCTGATCACTGTGCACTTCGCAACGCTGACGCTAAATGTATTACATGTGCACCATTCGTAGAAAACGTTAATCAATTTCTGCAGTTCGGAGCAATCGGTAACTAAATGAAAAGCAAGGAATATTTTGAGGTCATCAGCGTACACGATTCTGCATCCTAGGGGAAGTATCAGACATACATCATTGTAGTAAATCGAGAAAACGTTAACGGTGCAATGTTACTTCCTAGCGGAACGCCTGATATACTCTGGAAGTCACGGGAACGATTGTTCTCTAATTTCACAAAGAGTGAGCGGTCTACGAGGAAGGATTCCAACCATTGGACGAAAAAATCAGAGGCACCCAAACGTTTGAATTTTACAATCAAGCTGGAAATCCGGTTTCATTGCGTTTTTCGTTAACGAATGACCAGAAATAGGGATTGTTAACCGGTTTTACCGGTAACATCGTGTCATTTTCCATTACCGAATTACCGGTAATTTAACAATCATTAACCGGTAATTTCGGTAATTTTCATTTTTACACCATAAATAATATTTGGCTTTATGCCGCTTTGAAATATGACTCGAGAATCAAAATAAGATCGGAAAATGACAACCGACAGTGTTCCGCCGATTCTACGACCTCCGAACTTCAGTTCAATAAATCGCTGCTCGATCTGAAAACGAAACACAAGATAAGTTTCAGCGATGAAGAACTGACAGCGATAAAGAAATTGGTTGATGCCCTGGAACCAGTTCTGGTCGCTGTTAAACTGCTGTTGCGGAAGAAATGCAGCTTTATGAAGCTTACGTCAGATTGCAATTTGTACTAGAACAGCTATCGGAGCAATCATCAGAAATTACGAAGCAGCTGCTTGAAGCCCTGATTGGAAGGATTGCAGAAAGACGTTTCGTATACGCAGATCTACTGAATAATCTTTACTTATACAGATTTTTTTAGACTTTTTAAAACCCAGAATCTGTAGATACAGATTACAGATTTTCAGGATTTCATACAGAATATACAGATTTTTAAAGATAAGGTTCCAATTTTATACAACAATTATTTTTATTCAATGAATTTGAATAATTTTGTCCGATCACTTCACGAAAATTCTCCATTTCGAGAGCTCATTTCTTGATGAATTTACGAGATGTCGATATATATAATGCAATCGATTTGAACACTCCCTAACCATCTAATACTGTATAGATAATTATAAAATTGCCAAATATGGCGTTGCAGTGAGAACTTACAATGTTTCAAACATTTGTTCAGATTGCAAGGCGTTTCTTTAACACGGAACAATCGGTATAGTCAATGTTAGGAACAGGCATTGCGGTCTACACAAACGAGGCAGCCAACGTGGTTAGGGATTCTAACAATCCGAACATTGAAAACTATTCCTTTGGAGAAAATTGAAAATTCGGACTCTTGATCTAATTGATGAGTCTACCGAACTGGGAATCTTGAAAATTTTAGCTATTGTTGTTTGAAAATTTGATGAAAATAAGTTTCAGATAAAAGATTCATTCCATAGATCTATCGAGTTGCATTGAGTTCAACTCAATTCAACAAATAGTAAAGCTCAAATCAATGAATATTCTGAATTTATCTGCAACAAGCTTGCTCTCACTGGAATCCGTCGTTGAACGCAGTCTGCGGATGTTCAACGAACCAAACCAAACAGCGAATCGAATTTTACACCATTTGAACGACTCGATGAGCAAGTCTATTTCACTTATTTTGAACTACATTTTGTCATTGAATTTATTCAGATCAACTAGGAAACCAGAACTTTTTATTTTACTCTTTGGATAATATATGCCCAGAACAATACATCAAATCTAAGGACGCAGGATTAGACTTTGGAAATTTTGAGTAGAATCTATAGAACCCACAAAATCTTCGTGTGAGTTGAAGCTGTTGGAATAGGTATTGAATTGGATAAGAGTAGACAAATAACTACTGCTGAAATGATTGGTAAACGGTTGAACAATAAAAGTTCAAAAAATGTTAATATAAATGAAAACATACCGATTAATTTATGTAGCATAAAAGTTTCTCTCAGAACCTGTCCTTATCCTGATGTCCTTATGATTAAATGTCCCCTTTTCATTCGTTGGCAGTTATTCAGTTTTTGAATCTGCAAGCTACCATTGCAAGCCTTACATTTTTGTGTGTGCTCTAGAATATGTTATAATAAGAGTATTTACGTTGCGCAATGCAAACAAGCATGAAAAAATGCAACTGTTTAAACTTTCATTACACCTCAATGAAGCATTGTGTTTTACTACAATGTATATGTTTACTAGCGCTACGTGGTTACCTTAAACATCGTATAATAACTAAAGCTCAAATTATGGCTAAAAATTAGACTTATAAATACAATACAGATATCCATACAGATTTTCTGGAAAAGAACTAAGATAAAAAGATTTTTTCAGGTCGAAAACACAGATTTTATTATGGTAACCCTGATTTGAAATTGATCCTGACTTGATCAAATTTGATGATGATGATATTTATTCTGTAGCTCGACAACAGGAGGGAAAAAATCCACTTGGCGATGCGGAACCTGCAGAACAGTTGAGCATCAAGGAAAAATTTGAACGACAATTGCAACAAACAAAGGAAACAACGTCCAGCCCAAACTGAACGTCTATAAACGGATAGATGAAAACCCTCGAATTAGAGTTTTCGTAAAAGGGATCAGAGACAAATACATTAGAGGCGAATGAACTGCAAAGTTTAAAGCCTCTTAAAAACAAAGAAAGAAGAAGAAGACAAATACATGACAATGGTACTGGACATTGAACGGGCGTTTTCCTCTTCTGGAAACTTTGTTAATGAGATCCGATCGAGATTAGAAGGCGGTAAAGTTAACATTCTCTGTGACCTTAAGTATTACTTTAACCAACTTTCTGTAAAACAAACATTATCAATAAAAACCATTTCTTCAAGATAATTTTTTTTTAAGTATTTGTTTTTTTTTGAAGTATTTTTTTACCGGTATTTTACCGGTAATGAAATTTTCATTACCGAATAACCGGTTATTGAAAATTTGGCACGGTAATGCAATCCCTAACCAGAAACGTTTAGGATTTCGTTTCAAATCACGTTGTCTTCGCAAATTTTGTAATTTTTTGGACGAGAATTACATTACACTTGATTAGTTAGAATAGAGGTATCGGTTATAGTTCCTGTATCGACGACTGGCACCACAAAAATCACGTTTAGCCAGTGCATCATGTGTATGAGAATATTTTTTCAACGCAGCAGATCCGCAGCGTTTGAGTCGGCGAAGTCGTGCATTCGACCATTGGCTTAGGCTTCGGTTCTGGTCGGGGAACATGTTCACGTAGTAGTGTCATGAGCACTTGATTAAAAAGAGATACGACCGTATTCACGTCGCTTACATCTAGAAATGACCAGTGAATCAACTGTGAAGCCTCATACAAACCAGTATAATCGGCGCGGTGAAAATCTAACTCTCGGTCATCAGATAGATCATTGAACCGAACGAGAGACGGGCACTTGAGGTTGACGAGTAATGGGGGATGAAACGGTTCAGGATCGACGAGAACTTCAGATGATTCCATTACATTGCATTGATTGTCGGCCTCGACATTAACAAAACCCATATTCAAAGTACGGCTGAGGCAATTAACAAAAGAATTTATCTGCTTCATATCGAGCAACGTCATTCCATCAATGAGTGCTCTGTTTGCCGTAGTAAGCGTAGAATCAGCAGGATATAAATATGTCCAGAGGGCGAAGTATTTCAACTAAGGCCAGGTTGATTGTAGTCCCCAAACAACAAATGAAGGTCATGATGTCGCAGTTTTTCAGATATAGTCAGTGCAGATCCGATGTAACTTTCTATATAGTCCACAGAAGTAGAAGAATCTGGT
Source organism: Toxorhynchites rutilus septentrionalis (assembly GCF_029784135.1). Taxonomy (NCBI): domain Eukaryota; kingdom Metazoa; phylum Arthropoda; class Insecta; order Diptera; family Culicidae; genus Toxorhynchites; species Toxorhynchites rutilus. Next base: position 185,285,945 of record NC_073746.1, read on the forward strand.
GGGATATATACCCAGTACAGACAAAAGTCATCCTCACAGCAATAAAAACCACAGCATTTTTTCATCCTCGCCCAGCACAACTTCTATAACGCGCAGCACAAAAAACTTCCTAACGCAATGGAAGTGTCGTGACGGGACCGAAATTGTCTTCCTCGAACAAATGTCCCGGGGCGACGCAAAAATTCTATGAATCGGATATGAACAGAACAAATGATAGTCTTATCTGTTTATTTGTGGTTTGATAACAAATGAAATTTTCTTCTTAAGTTTCATGCCTATCAGTAATTGCGGTTATCCAATCATTTATAATCGGAATGATGTTCTCGAATATATCATTGTTGAGTTTGATCAAAAATGTATCCTGAAAACCTTTCTCTGGCAATCCTGTCCTCATATCCGAAAGAATTAGTGCCAGTGCACTGTTTTCGATGTTGATATTGCGAATCTGTTGTTGGAATGTGGATATAACAGTTGATGAGATGTCCTCCAAACTTCCAAATTGCTCAGTTAGATAGTCGTCCATTCCATCGGCTTTCGGGGAACTACTTTCGCATCTTGGCTCTTCAGCAGATGCAGACGGTTGAGGTTCATTAGCCGGTTTGCACATCTTCACTATACTTTCCCAGACGTTAACAATGAAGTTCTGATGTTTTTTAATTATTAATAAGCTTACAATTTCACATCCAAAGCCACAATTTTATTTAACACGTTGAGCCCTAGGGGCCGACGTTGAGCTTTTTGGTAGGGACTGGGACTGACAGTTATAAAACAATAAAATAAAAACATATACGGTTTGTTTTCGGATGTTTTACAAAATGTGACTACTTTCTAGTCGAATTGCTGACTATCTTCCTATTTATACAATAAGTATCTTTGGGAACTGGGACCGACACTTGTGCAAACGCTCTTGATGCACGCTGAATGGATAGCGCAGCAAGAAAAAATCGGGGCTTAACACGTTAATCTTGTTTTGACAACGAAAACTCCCAGAACTGATTCTTTGTTCTGTGCTAATGGGAAAATATTCGATCCAGTAAAGTTGAAGCGCGGATCGATGAAAACCTCTGCCCGGAAAAGTTTGTTCTCCTGAAGCTTCTTTAGTCGGTTCTTCAGTGCCAAGGTTAAATTGTGAATTTATAAATTTATGAATTTGTGAAATGTATGAATTTATGAGTTTATGAATTCATGAATTCATGAATTTATAAATTTTTGAATTTATGAATTTATGAATTTATGAATTTATGAATCCATGAATTTATGAATTTATGAATTTCTTAATTTATGAATTTACGTTTTTTTTATCTTCACTCATTTTCTGTCGCGACGAAAGCCTACGTTAAAAGTGCTAAAAATAATGATAAAATAAAACAAACATAAAAAATATATACATTTAAAATAATATAAAATAAAACAAGAAAAACGCTTTCGCGCTCCCGGTAGCAAGCGGCAAAAATGTGTTCATTCCATCCGAAACCACATCATTGTCATTCTCGCTCCCCCCGCTCGAAAAAGAAGCTCAATGCGAGTAGTCATGGATTCTATTCAACTTAACGATTGCATTGCTAGGCTCGTAGCGAAAATGAAGCAGCGTAACGATTTTCTCCTACTCTTTGTGCACCGAGAATGGCTACGCTCAGTTATGTTTAGAAATAGTTGCAACTCGCTGACGCGCGACTATCTTCATCGTTTGTCTACAACACGAAGAGAATACAGTAATCGTTCGCTAACTGGTCCTGGTTTAACTGGTCTGCTGTTCAACTGGGCGAACGTTAACTGGTTTAGAAGTATAACTTCGTAAACAATCGACGCCATATTCCAAAGGAAGATTTGCTGTGAGGGGCATTCGAATGTAATTTGAAATTTTATGAAAATTAATATTATTTTCGCATGACAAAAACATTGATTAAATTACAGAAAAATAATTTCCTCAAATTATATTTCATACCTTGTTGTCGGACTCAATGCATAGCTTCCATCGGAATCCTTTTGTTTATCCAATTTCAAGATCAACGCGAACCAAATAATTTATTGAAGTTCCCCTCGATTTTATTTGACGTTTTACATGCCGGACCAGTTAAAACGCGAATGTCGCTAACAGGCCTTCCCTTTTCGCCCAGTTAGCGAATGTTTACTATATTATTTGTTGCTTCGCTTCAGGGGGTAACGACAACTTGACGATGTGACGGGAATGACTATTGTCACCCCTGATAGGTACTTCTACCCTATACAAGATTCAATAAATTTCTCCAATATTTCGAATATGGCAAACAAAAACATATTTGCCGACTTCAAATGTGATATCTGCACAAGGAAAAAAGGAATGTTTCGGAAAAAAATCACAAATCTGAACACAATGGAATGTTAAAAAAAGGTAGAACCTTTATTGAAATTAGTATTATTTCAATCTCTCTTCCGTTATTTTATCTACTGTATGCTCTGATCCATATCTAATGAGAATAAAAGTTTGATTGTTTTACTATGCACTGCAGATGCAAACAGCACCTGTTGTATGGTACTATCGATTTGAATAATCCCAATCAGATCCAAGCAATATTTGCATTAATTGAAAGAGAATAATTGCAAAAATAAAATAATAGCGCTATTGAGAAAAAAAAACTGAAATTCTCTGAAGCCATAATAAATTAAATCATACATGTCGTCTTAATTGAAAAAAAACCTATTTACAAAACAAGAAATGTACCGATTAGGAATGTATATATCATCTCAATATTTCAACAAACCGAAAAAATGCAATTCTGTCTACATTTTGTTCTTGTTAAATCTATATGGCTCATGGTTCTTCCTGGTGACGTGTTACCTAACATTAAACTCTGAATGCATGTGATGCATTAGATGTTGAACTCAAAAATTATATTACAATAGCAATGCTTATGTGTGTTGTACTTGGAGCTGATAGTATGTGCTATGCTGTGTAATCAATTGGTTCAATACACAAATTTCATTATTTTTTTTTTGGATGTGCTCCTTGTGTTCATTTCACATTTTTGGAAAGGCGTATAAAATTATTGCAGTATAAAAATACTAGAGTATATATCTTACCAGTTTGTTTTGCTCTATTCTAGACCTCTGTTTGTGTTTCCACGTATCACATCCTGTCAATTTCCAACCAACGGTCTCATATTTCTAATATCAATTTGGGAACTAGCAGCCGGATTGTCTCCCGACTAGTTCGGATAATCGTCATCTTCTTGAGTAGACATCCCATTGTTGCTTCCTCCAATGCAGCAGAACCTGCTTGTATTAGGACCGAGATGAACGCTTTTCGTCAAATCTATGGTATCTTGACCTTGAGCGCGCAGTTCTCGCTCTGTGCTTTTCTCCAGCTTTTGCCATTGCTTCACGGCAAGTGCGAATGCTTCATACACATTTTCCGATGTTTTGGCCGAAGTTTCAATGAATGCTGCAATGTGATGCTGCTGGCACCACTCGGATACCTCTTCGGCGGTAACCTGCCGTTGCGAAGGTGACATATCCGTTTTAGTTCCAACTACAATGAATGGAAATCTGTCGGCCTTGACATCGTAGTACTTCAAAAATTCTTCTCGCCATTGAATTAACGCTCTGAAACTTGCCTTGTCATTGACAGCATAGGCTAGCAAACAAATATCAGATCCTCTGTAGAATGGGGTGCGTAGTGCTTTGAATCGTTCCTGACCAGCCGTATCCCAAATCTGAAAGCCAAAAATATGATTTATTTGATAAAACTTTTTTTTTATTTTCAAATATTTGGCACTAATGGCTGCCACGATAGCACTCATTTCTTTTATCTCTCTCCCTCACCCCTCGCCCGAAAATCAATTATTTTGCGAAACAGTGTGAAGAAAATGATCGCACATTTCCCATTACAGAGTAAAGACTAACGAACTCAGAGAAGACATCTCAACTAGCCGTGACCTCAACCTCATCCGTTTTTGGAATAACTGCCCTTAATTTTTAAACAAATATTTCTTTTGTCCTCATAAACATCAGGTTAATCCAAAAAACGACATGGAAATAAATGTACAATTAGTGCATAAAGTATGGAATTGAAACAAAAAAACGATTAAATTAGTAATCTATCCTCCAAGAAGAGGACTTACCTGCAGCGTGTATCTTTCTTTGTCCACTTGGATATCCTTGTTTAGAAACTCAACTCCAATTGTATGAAAGCTATTCGCATCAAAAAAGTTTGATACGAAACGGTTCATCAGACAGCTTTTTCCAACCCCGCCATCACCTGCAATAAACCATCGATATGCCAAGTCTATACATTAATGTGAAAACTATGTTTATACAATAACACCAACGAGAAATCAGCTGATTAATAGCGTGTCCGAGTTGACGGGCAGGATTTTGTTGTTTTAAAGTTTAATGTTAACGGATACATTGTACATTGGTGGACAAAAATATAAAATTTGAAGGTAAATCAGGTTTAACCCTCCCATACTCGCGCATTGATCTGTCAGACCGAGAAATCAATCATTCGTTCATTTCTCAGAAAACATCAACACTACAACTTTGCGATTCTCTCTAGCTTCGTTATTCGTCGTTCGTCATCGTTTAGCGTATCGCATGTGTTGGTACAGGGGTTTCCATTTCGGGCTTCCGAAAGTATACAGCCCTGCGCTGACAACCGTTTGACATAGCTGTCAACCAAAGCGTCATATCGTTAGTTGAATATCTGCCTGTAAAATGGATTGTTTAAGCATCGCACAACGTGTTAATTTTGTTAAATTATACTATAAAAATGATGAAAAACCGGCAAATGTTTTTCGATCATTACGGACGGATTTTGGTCGTCATGGACGGCCTACAGAGCACACAATCGCTAAAGTAGTGCGTAAATTCGAACAAACTGGATCCGTAGCGGATATTGTGAAACCTGTGCATCATCGTAATGTGCGTTCGGCCGAATATATTGCTGCTATTGCTGCCAGTGTGGAGAATGACCCGAATGTTTCGATTCCACGGCGTGCTCAGCAATTGGGCTTGTCAAACACATCATTGTGGCGAATTTTGCATTTGGACTTGCACCTACATCCATATAAAGTCCAACTGATACAAAAATTTGAGCGTGGTGACCATGGAATGCGTCGGGCATACGTCGATTGGGTGAACAAACAACAGCAGCAAAATGCTGAATTTTCGCATCAAATTTTCTTCAGCGATGAGGCACATTTCGAACTCGGTGGCTATGTGAACACCCAAAATTTCCGTATATGGGGCTCAGAAAATCCACACGTGATTGTTGAGAGACCATTGCATCCGCCAAAAGTCACTGTTTGGTGCGCATTCTTGATCTGGTGGAGTCATCGGGCCGTATTTCTTTGAAAATGAGGACGGCGAGACGGTAACTGTGAATGGTGAGCGCTATGGCCACAAGTTAACCGATTTTTGACGTAGGACTACGTCTAACCGGAAGATATAGCGGGTGAAATGGAAATCTAGGCACTGAACAAGTAGGAAAAAATGCAAGATTTGGAACGCTTATAACTCGAGTATTTCTCAATAGATCGCAAAGGTTTTTGCATCAATTGATAGGAAATATATCTACGCATCTATTATAACGAATAACATTTAAATTTTCTTGAGATAAATAATTGAATAATTGTGAAATATCAAGCATTGTCCAAATACACTATGTGCCCATTTTTGATTGGTCCATTTTGTGCTCCTCAAATCGTACTGACCAAAACGGGCAACCAGAGCAGCAGCGAAATAGAATGAAGCACGATTGGAAAATGAGAAAAAAAATGAGGGAAACATTGGTCGCAGTCTCACACATGCGTAATTCTCGAGCCAGCCAGTCAGCTTAAAAATCCCCGCTCCGCTGCCGTAACGATCATTCTCATCCAAACCGTACACCACATCGGTTCGCATCACAACACATCAACAAACCAACCCAAGCAGCCATGCCTGGACATAGTAAAGGAGGATAAGTGAAGGGAAAGGCAAAATCCCGCTCGAACCGTGTTGATCTGGAGTTCCCCGCAAGGGTAGCTAGGCCGAGCGCGTTAGTACCAGTGCATCAGTCCACCTAGCCGGCGTTATATAGTTTCGGCCGCCGAAGTGATCGAGTTAGCTGGCAAAGCTGCTGGCGACGATAAGAAAACCCGCATTCGGAACAGAACACATTGCAGCGAGTGGCGAGTGGCAAACGCAATCGCAAAACGGCATCAGGTAGCAGAAGAAAAAAGTTTGTTCTTTATACAAACTGCTTTGGTGGCAAATCCAGAACAAGGCGGCATCGAGGGCGTTCGAAATGGTTTTTTTCAAAACCACGAGTACTAAGTTTTCTAAATTGGAACCATTCCATAAAACAAGGCGCTTTTCAGGGCCATTAAACCTTCCAAAAAAGAGTTTAGGAAATAAAGTTCAATGCTTTCTAAAACATTATCCAAAATAATAATAAAACACAAATTGATGTTTTCATAATTTGTTTGCCAGGATCTGATGAGTATGTGAATTTGGCAGTTGTTCTGAGCTTATTGATAGTTGGGGACTTTCCCGATTATTCAATTTTCACCAATTCTTAAATTGTTTCCAGATTGAAAGTACAGTAATTTACAATTAGTTCGACATTTAGCTAATTGTAATGCGACTTATTTAGTTGGACATTTTTGTAAACATAGAGATCCAAATTATGACCCCACATTGAAAGTCGACACTGTACCACTGTCATCGCAAATGTTCAATTACAGGTTAAAATTACCTCCAATGCGACACTGAGTGGCGCTTCGGCACGTCGCATTGAATGTAATTTACTGTACAACATGTCACAAAGCTGGATGGGAAGAAATTTTCCAACTGTGAAAGCTGTGGAGAGTGGCAACAAATCGCTAAACAGGAAGGTTTAGCCGAACAAGATGGGGATATCGAGTGATAACAAAACAATAAACTCTTTAGACTTTTTGTGATCCTGAAAAGGACCCTTTTTAGCCTGTATGTGAATCCAACGAGCGAACAAATCGTAATGAATGTATTTTTTTGCCATCGCTCCCTTTTAACGCTCATTCGTTCGTCTCGTTGGACTCGCCCCTTTGGCTGAGTCTGCCGATTTGTCTCTATCCTGTGAGTGTGTACCGCTAGTGTATAAAACACGCGGACCCCAAAAAAATATCTTATTTTCTTCCAAACCGTAAACCCGTGTGGTTGTACGGCATCGGCATCGTGTACTCAACAAAGGAGGAAAAGAGAAGGGAAAGGCAAAATCCCGCTCGAACCGTGGTGGTCTGCAATTCATGTAGGTGTATCCGCCAATTGCACCGGAAGGGTAGCTAGGCCGAGCGCGTTAGTGCCTGTGTACCAGTCCACCTAGCCGGCGTTATATAGTTTCGGCCGCCGGAGTGATCGAGTTAGCTGACAAAGCTGCTCGCGACGATAAGAAAACCTGCATTCGGAACAGAACACATTCGGTTCGGTGGACATCAAGACAACAGGCAGTTGCAGCGAGTGGCGAGTGGCAAACGCAATCGCAAAACGGCATCAGGTAGCAGAAGAAAAAAGTTTGTTCTTTATACAAACTGCTTTGGTGGCAAATCCAGAACAAGGCGGCATCGAGGGCGTTCGAAATGGTTTTTTTTAAAACCACGAGTACTAAGTTTTCTAAATTGGAACCATTCCATAAAACACGGCGCTTATCAGGGCCATTAAACCTTTCAAAAAAGAGTTTACGGAATACAGTTCAATGCATTCTAAAATAATATCCAAAATAATAATAAAACACAAATTGATTTTTTTATAATTTGTTTGCCATGATGAGTATGTGAATTTGGCAGTTGTTCTGAGCTTATTGATGGTTGGGGACTTTCCCGATTATCCAATTTTCACCAAATCTTAATTTGCTTCTAGATTGAAAGTACAGTAATTTATATTTAGCTCGACATTGAGCTAATTGGGTGGATCTGTAATGCGACTTTTTTGTAAACATAGAGTTCGGGGTCCAAATTATGACCCCACATTGAAAGTCGACACTGTACCACTGTCATCGGAAATGTTCAATTACAGGTTTAAATCGCCTCAAATGTGACACTGAGTGTTTCTCCGGCACGTCGCATTAAATTTAATTTACTGACCAACATGTCATAAGCTGGATGGGAAGAAATTTTCCAACTGTGAAAGCTGTGGCGAGTGGCAAACGCAAAAGCTAAACAGGAAGGTTTAACCGAACAAGATGGGGATATCGAGTGATTAAACAGTAAACTAATCCATTTTTCAGGTAGATAGGTAGGTATTCACGTAGGAGAAGAAAATAAAACAATATATTTGAAATATATATTTAACAAAAGCTGTCCCCTTTGTATAGTCCTACGTCACTCCGGTTATGTCCCCGACATTACCCACCCGTCTTTATTTGCCACAAATTGAAGATATGGATACGGATGACATGTTGTTTCAGCAGGACGGCGCCACGTGCCACACAACACGACCGAACATGGCCATATTGCGAACGAAATTTGAGGGACTAGACTTTTTTTTTGTGGAGTTATGCGAAAGACCGTGTCTATGCCAACTCTCCGCAAACTCTTGAACATTTGAAAGACAACATTCGTGAAGTTATGACCGAGATACCGCCCCATATGTGCCGAAAAGTCATCGAAAATTACCTGTTCCGGGTCAAGGTGTGCGAGGAAGCCCTAGGTGGACATTTGAATGATGTTGCATTTCACACATAATGGCATAAACCAAACTTTAATTTGAAATAAAAGTTTCATCGAAATTCGAATTCTAAGTGTGTTTTATTTCAATTTACTTTCGGAATTTAAAGTTGGGAAACCCTGTACAATGGGGACGAGTGCCACTTTTTTAACACTTTCGGTCTGACACACCGACGCGAGTATAGGAGTAACTTTTTTTGGACAAGTGCCTTTTTTCATATTCCAGAATATTGTTGAATGAAATGTATAAATTAATGTTAGTGGCGTGGAATATCTATTGCATATAATGCATAAGATCATTACCTGACTATTCTTATTCGATTTCAGTCCTTTTTGTAACTGGATTGAACGGATCCATATATTAACTATTCGTCGTTAGATTCATACGTTCAAATGCAAAATATAAATGTTTGACTTTACATTTACACACTTGTGAAAGAATTCCACTTGTGGAATAATTTTGAACAGTAAACTATAAACTAATCGGTGGCTATTCGGGGAGATATTTTTTTATAATGAACAATATCGACGAGAATAAAAGAAAAAGAAAAGGAAGTTTCTAGAAATCCTTTTATATCATCTTTTCATGCCCCATCTAAAAAGGCTTTAATTCTTAGTTTACTTTTAATTTATAACAGTGAAAAATTCGAATTTCGTTATTTGTGTTGGAGTATCAAAAATTACTCTGTTTGAGGAGGCTGAATTAGATGACTTTTAAACATAATAAAGATGAAGAAAACATTGGAGTTTTTTGGAGTTTTTTCATTCAATCATACCTTCTCCTTCAAATAAATGTCAATAAAGTCTGAAAAATACACAATGGCAACATTACAGAGAAGTTCAATTTTCGGTCTGTGACACCGTGCGCGAGTATACGTGTTATGATTTTGCACGCGAGTACAGGAGGGTTAAATAAATGTTTTATCCTTCCGTTTATCCACATTATGAAGAGACTCTGTGTCCCCGCAGCAGAGTCGGCAACCCATTGACAAGTAGAAAAGCTGTCAGAGTAAAAAAAGCAGTACGTGTGGTTCATTTAATATTCTTTCTTTTCGCTAAAGATTAAAACATCATTACAATTATTGAAAATCATTTTATTAGTTCAGCATTGTTAACCCTTTTATAGGACTGAACAAAAATTGTACTACATAACCTCAATCTCTGGAGGCCCGTAAATCGAATAAGGCCCACTGCTTTGTAAGACAGATATAAAAACTAACTACAGTGACTCAAACCTGTAATCGTACTTCACTTTGCAGATTTCTTTTCCCTTCTTTTGAATGTCGAAAACAAGCTTCCGGAACATTCTATTTAGATAAAGTCACAGTGTCATATGAGAGTTAAAAGGTTTGCTATCTGTTTTCAGAATAATGGTTTTTATTTCTCTACAAATGGCGAATGTATGGAAATTGGCTCAAACTCATATTCGTACGCTGGTTGAAATCTCTACTTGATTTCGAAGGCGTTGGCCAATTTCCGAATTCCATCATTCCAATTCCATCAAGGAATATTTCTCAATTTTTCCATCAAGTGGTTTTTAAAATCGTCATTTAAAAAAAAAATGGTTTCTAAATTTCTTACACGTATAACTTCCTTGGTTTTTTTACTGCGATTGGTGTCGGAAGATTGTGGAGGAATATCAATAACTTTTGAGTAATTGTAATGTAACCATGTGTGAACTTTATATGTCTTGAGCTCTGGGTCATTGTCTTGGTAAAACCTGAATCCTCGATTTCATCCCATGTTGTTGACAATTTGTTTCATATTATCCTTCAGGATGTTCATGTAAACGTTCTGATCCATTACACCATCGATAAAAACCAAATTGAGCAAACAAAAAGCTTGTAATGTGCAAGGGCAACTTGAATGCCCGAGCACAGAGGGACAAACCGTTTCTCAGCAAAAAAAAATCAGTATCGCAAATTTACGGGCAAACGTATGCCGGCCGACGCTCGGTCGGACCTTACTAAAGGATCGTCTCCTATGTTTCAAACTAACCGGGCAATCGATGGAACACAGGTTAGTTTGCGAAAGGCCGCTTAAATACCACAAATCCAATACGCATTTTCGTAGCACAAAACACTGCATACAACAATACAACAATACACACGTGCTCTCCAGCTGATGTTTTTTCAGGGTTGATGGCAATAGCGTGATTGTCATTTTGTAATCCGAGCAAACGTGATTTGAAGAATTTCGATAACTTATTGTGCTCATTCAAAAAGGCTTCCAGCTCGTCGGAGATGCTCCCTTCTTCTTCTTCTTCAATGGCACTAACGTTCCTAGAGGAACTTCGCCGTCTCAACGTAGTATTACTTGCGTCATTTTTATTTGTACTTAGTTGAGATTTCTATGCCAAATAACACGCCTTGAATGCATTCTGAGTGGCAAGCTCTAGAATACGCGTGATCACAGTGCAAGTCGGAGGAAATTTCTTTGACGAAAAATTCCCCCGACCAGAACGGGAATCGAACCCGAACACCCGGCATGTTAGTTATGACGCTAACCACTCGGCCAAGGGAGCACAAGATGCTCCCTGCTTTAGATGAATTCTCGCGTAACTTTTGAAAAGGTCCAATGTAACATTTTCGTCAACTCGAGAAAAACGAAGTTGAAGACCCGAACATTATTCCGCGAATTGTCTTAAAAGTTATCGATCTTTATCGCTCCTCTCACCACTAGCGATCAAGAATAGCTCTCCAAAACCAATCGTAGCTGTTGTTCCGTGATTTGAGTTTAAAGTTGAAGCCAAGGAGCGAAAAATGTTACATTGGACGTTTTGACTGCCCGCGTTTGCACATTGGACATATTACGTTGCACGATAAGAATTTGAAACTAACTACTAAACAACAATACAAAAATCAGCATTTCGTTCTAAAGGCAGATTATTATTGTTATCACCCGTTGAATTGAACTGAAATCGATAACAACTACTGTAAGAAACAAAAACTCAAAACGACCGAAGTACGACTTCGTGTTGTTTTGACTGCTTTGTTACTTCGGACGATTCGGGCATCGGAGGAAAGTGGCGTCCGAAGTAACAGCTGGGTGCTTAAAATCCGAATCTGTACATTGGATATTTTTTGTATCGGCGATAAAAAGATGAAGAAAATAGATACGTGAACGATTGTTTTTGTAATGCATTCAATGATTGAAGACTAATAGCGTGCATCCATTAACTCGATTTGTTTACATTTGTTACATAGGACCTTTTCAAAAGTTACGCGAGAATTGATGTTACTTGTGTATTTGTAGATGGATGCTCAATGAAGCGGGCGTTACGCCATCAATCATTGAACAACTTAAATGAATTCGTTCTGTTGAAAAAACGAACAACGGTTAAATTATTAGAATATTTTTGACACAAAAATAATAAAATCGCAATTAAAAATAGGGAATTGGGGTCAAAATTTAAGGTTATATGTATGGTATGAAGTCAAATTTTTGAAAAAAAATATCCAGATCTGTTGGAGATTGCCAACTGATTCGGATCAGGAATTTCCAAAATAATAATAACGCAGCAAACCGACGACTGGGGTTTATAATTGGGCGATATATTATTATTTTCCTGTAAATTACATAGTATTAGTTTACAATACCCTAATTATAGAAGAGCCTTCACGAAACTAAATACATTTTAAAAAGACTTACGTTTAGTCCTTCCCTGTGTGCTACCTAATCCTGTCTATCAATCATATTAAGAGCTTCTTGTAGATCAATTGTTCAATGTACCAGCGTTTCTTGTAGCTATTTAGGTAAAGTTAGGTTAACATTAGTGGTAAGTCTTAGTTTTACATTTATTGTAGAAATTGTAATAAATATTAATTTACCATACTTGAATTCATATAACGTAGGCTCCAAACTGATTTTCATAGTATTTGATACAATTCAGTAATTTTAATTTTAATTTCAACCTCAACTGGCGATGTGCACTTGCTCTTGCTTGTGCCTTTTTCTATCAACTATTCTGTTTTTTTCTCAAGGATTACTATTCAGTGTTTTTTTCGTAACCTGTTGTGCCAGTTGTATTGCCTCTTCTTCCGTATCGACGCTGACTAACATGTCATCCACGTAATGACGCTTTTGAATAACGTTTGCTGCTGTTGGATACTGCTCTCTGAACCGCTCTGCATTCATGTTCTTCGCATATTGTGCACTGCTTGGAGAACAGCATGCACCAAAAGTCATAACACGCATCACATAGTTTGACAGCTGACCGTCCTCATCTCTCCAAAAAATGAGTTGACATAGTTGATCTTCGTCCCGTATCAAAACTTGATGGAACATCTCTCGCAGATCACCTGTTAATCCAATTGCACGCTCACGAAACTGGATGAGAATAGAGAATAACGACGCAAGTTGATCAGGCCCCGTCATTCAGCGACTTTCCGAAAGCAGTGGCTGCAGCATCCCACACGATGCGAAATTTTCCTGGCTTGTTGGGGTTCGTAACTGGGAACACAGGAAGGTACCACATGCGACGGTTCGGGCGAGTAAGTTCCTCCTTGGATAGCTTTCGGATATAACCTTTGTGTAGGTAATCAGCAATTTTCTGCTTCAAGACTCCTGCAAGTGAAGCATCCGTCATCAAACGTTTCTCGAGGCATTGGAACCGACGCATTGCCATGGCTTGACTATCTGGAAGACGGACATCGTCATTGCGCCAGAGTAGTCCGGTCTCGTAATGAGTCCCCGTGAATCTGGTAAGGGATTGAAGAAGAGATTGTGCCCGTTGTTCGTCTATGGAGAGCAGAGATTTTTCCGATTTAACTACACCTAAACTATCCAAGGAGAAATATGCTTTCATCGCTTGATGTAAGTCTTCATCTGAATGCTTCTCACACGGACAAATATGGAAAATCGAATGTACAAAATTGGTTGCTTCGTTTTCAATGGCACCTCCACACGCTGTCCAGCCTAGGCGAGTCTTCACTGCAAGCGGTTGACTTGGATCTCCTTCACAACTCTTGAGGACGAGAGTGAGATGTTGGTCCTTCATCCCAATTAGAATTCTTGGTCGTACAGCTTCGTAGGAGGTGATCGGAAGGTTTCGAAGATGTGGATACAGGCGAGATAATTCTTCCATGTTTAGCGTTTGTGGTGGAAGTAATAATTCGTTGACCGTCCGTACTCCACTAAGGCTGAATTTCTTTGATTCGTTTCGTATTCCAGCAATTTCAAGGTTTACAACTCGTGAGGTTTCTTCTTGACGCTGTGTGCCGCCTGTCCAGTGCAAGCAGAGGGGTTTTACTTCCCCTTCAAGTCTCAGCTCATCCGCCAGATCACTGTCCATTAATGTCAAACTTGATCCGTTATCCAGGAAGGCGAAGGTACATATCGTGCCATGTTTGCCATGTAGCCGTACTGGCAAGTAGCAAAATAGCGTTCTGCTCGACTTTACTCGATGAGTATGGCATCCCTGATGGGTTGAACCCAGACTTGATTGAGGAATTTTGGAGTGATTACTTGAACTAGTCGCTTCTACGGTTTCAGCATTCGGTGGTTTTTTCTCGTCGTTATGTAATAACTCATGGTGTTTAAACTGACAACCGTTTTTACCACACAATCTTGCTTGGCATCCCCCATAGTGTCGTCGCAGGCATCTACGACACAGTCCGTATTCTCTCACAATCGCCCATCGTGAGTCACGCGACATTTCTAGAAATCGTTTACATTTACAGATGGACTTGCAAATCCCTTTACATATCGTGCAGCTTCCGCTGGTTGTTTTCACAGAATATGATTTTTGGGAAGTTGTTTCCGGAGGGACGTTCTCGGAGTGAGAGTTGACGAAAGTGTTGCCTTTTTTACTCCCACGAGTTTCACTACGCGCTGTTTTTATGTCTCCGATAACATTCGGAATGGTTATAGCGCTAGCAGCCTCTGCGAGGGAATATAGCCAGTGGCTAAAGGATACTAAGTTGACTGCCGGCAGCGTTTGCCTGTACTGGGCCCAATTTAGTTTTATGGACGAAGGCAGTTTGCTAACCAATTCATGCATCAACGATACGTTGTAGAGGTGCTCCTCTAATCCGCAGGCGTCCACTGTGGCGCAGAAATTATCCACGCTGACAGCGAAATCTACAAGAGTCTCCAGCTTGTCTTCTCTCAACGCTGGCAGTGAGTTGATCTTTGCGATTAGTGTATGTACGATGGCTTCCGGCTGTCCAAATAACATTTTTAAAGTCGCCATTACACCAGCCACATTTGCCGGATGCATCAAGCGACTTTTGACCGCTTCGTATGCTCGCCCTTTCAGACTTTTTTGCAATCGGATGATGTTTTCGGCATCCGAAAATCCACAAATCGCCGTCGTGTTGTTGAAGGATGACAAAAATAGTGGCCACTCCTCTGGATTACCGGAAAACGTGGGTAGCTCCTTGGAGATTGCTTGACGCGCTGCCAGCTGTTTTCGGGTTAGCGGGCACTCTTCTATGTCATCAACATCATATGCTGGAGGGTAGTTATTTTGTTGTTGAGGAACTGGAACAAAAGCCTGACGCGGTACCTCGCACGTGTTTTGCGGTAACGGAACGCAGTTGTTTCGTTGTGTGTTGACTTGTAAACGGTTGCAGGTCGTGCGGCCGCGAGGAGGCGGATTCCCTGGTTGGTTTTCGTTTTGGATTACCGTTTCATTCATCCATTCCTCTACGCGACTTATGGAACCACCAGCATTCGAGCCATCTTCACTCGCCATTTCCTCTAGTATCTTGTACTTCTTCTCCAGGAATTCTTTATCCTTGGCTGATTCATCTGCAACTCGTCGACGTTCTAATTCACGTTCCTCCTCTAGTTTTTGCAGCTTCAGATAGAGGAGTGTATTGGTCGATCGCTTTGAGAATGCAGGTTTCCTTGGCAACGACTCTTTTGTATATGAACTCGGATGACTCGATACAAGATTTGCTGAGTGTTTCGGTGGAAGTGATGTGGTGTTCTTTTGTTGAACGAAGGATGATGATAAAGTTCCAGGAAGGGTTGCTAGTTGTTTCTGACCTTGACTACCAAGCTGCTCATGAGGTTTGATGGTATTTGAATTCGTTTCCTGGACACCGGTTGCAGTTTCGCATTTGGCACAACTCCAGGGATGTTTCTCAGTTACCTGTGTTACCCCAACACATTGGTAGTGATGCCATATTTGGCATACATCACAGCACACCATCTGGCTTGTGTTTTCTCCACGACATATCGGACACGACCGCCTAGGAACGGATACTTCTGAATGTTGCTTAACCACTTTTTGCGTTCCACCTTGACCACCAGTTTCCTTCTTCGCTACATCATTGTTGATTCTCGAACGTAAACCGTATATATAGAAGAAGATAAAAATGGATTTCTGTCTTTCTGTCTGATTCTTATGAACTCGGAAACTACTGAACCGATCGACATGAAAATTGGTATGTAGGGGTTTTTGGGGCCGGGGAAGGTTTTCATGATAGTTTGAGACCCCTCCCCTCTCTCTAAGAGGGGCTGCCATACAAATGAAACATAAATTTCTGCATTACTCGAGAATTAATCAAACAAACGAAATCAAATTTGGCATGTGGAAGTTTTAGAGTGCAATAAATGATTCTATGGTGGTTAGATACTCCTCCTCCCTTCCTAGGATGGACTGTCATACGAATGAAAAACAAATTTCTGCATTACTCGAAAACTAATCAAGCAAATGGACCAAATCTGGCATGTGAAGATTTTAGGGGACACGGAATGTTTCTATGGTGAATAGACATTCCATCACCCTCTCTAAGGGGGAAGAGGAGAGGGGTCTGTCTTTATTCTATCATATTTTCTGTATCAAACATTTATTCCATGTAACGGAGAAACATGTTATTTGCAAGTGGTTGAAAAATGTTGAACGAGAATTGTGTCTAAAAACAATCTGATATTATAATGATGATTTTTGGTAGAAGTACTAGGAATTTTTCAGTAAATGGTAAATTCAACGGGGTCGGTTAGAAGATCAATTAATGAACAGTTCTGCGATTGGACTCATGAACATGCGCTTAGTAAGAAAACGTGAATGTTTGAAAGTATTGATAACAAAAAACAAATTTTGGTCGGGACGAAGTTTGCCGGGTCGGCTAGTATATGACTAAAAATGAGGCACAAATACGAAAAATATATATTTTTACATGAAAACTATGTTTCATCAATACAGAAATTATTGAACTATAAATCTGTAAGGTCGTGTACATCAGTGATCAGATGATGTGCCATGACCAAAACAAAAAAAAGCAAGACTCTACCATTCACTGACAAATTTCGGGAAGGTTTATAGATTTACTAGGGAACTCACTTTCGCGGATAATCAGCACCGCGGATCAACCGCTCGCGGATAATCGAGGTTCTACTGTATAAAGTTCCCACATTACAATTACTCAAAAGTTACTGATATTCCTCCACAATCATCCGACATCAATCCCAGTAAAAACTAAGGAAGTTATACGTGTAAGAAATTTAGAAACCATTTAAAAATAATTTTCATATTCCTTCCGAATACACCAAAAAACTCGTAGATAAGGCTAAGGACAGCTAAAGATAGTTGCAATGAACAAGGGATACCATACTAATGATGGAATTCGGAAATTGGCCAACGCCTTCGAAATCAAGTAGAGATTTCAATCAGCGTACGATTATGAGTTTGAGTCAATTTTCATACATTTGCACATACATTCTCCATTTTTCGAGAAATAAAAACCATTATTCTGGAAACAGATAGCAAATCTTTTAATTCTCATATAACACTATGACTTTAGCTGTATAAAATGTTCCGGAAGCTTGTTTTCGACTTTCAAAAGAAGAGAAAAGAGGTCTGCAATGTGGAGTACGATTGCGGGTTTGAGCCACTGTATGTGACATAATTATAAAAATACTTAGTTCTAGCTTTGAAGCAAATAAACAGCTATCAAAACGCAATGGATGACTTTTTTTCCTGGCCTCCGGCGACACTCTATTTTGTTACTTCCTGGAATTTTGCCAAATCAAAAGAAACCCAGAAAAATGTTTCAATTAACACAACGACAAATTATGAAAATTCGTTGTTTTTGCACTGGATTATTGCATGAAAACAAAACAAAAAAACTAAACAAGTGAATAATTGAACTGCCATGCAGAAATGATTGGAGCTCGAAAAACGACTAAAATATGCGTAGGTCGTATACTTTCTTTTGGAGAATAATGGCCTCAAATGCATCCAGACCTATCATTGAGTTTTGTGATTAATGCGGAGTTTGAATACGGATATGATCCACTGCAGAATTAAGTCCAAAAAAAACATTAATACGTGGCTCACTGAATGTTATTGACAAACTTGAAGATATTACATCATGCCGAAATTTGAAACTCATCTACATGAAAGCTTCAGCGGCAAAACCTGCGAAGTATTAATTAATACTGAGCAGACAGACTGCCACATGGAGTATGCACTCACAACACATTCTAAATCTTTCAAAAAGCTTTACATCGTTCAAACACCAACGATACTATTGATATCAGTGGTATATGAGAACATACATGAAGGAGAAACATAATTATGATCGTGGCTGATCATGAAATTCTGATATGTTCTTTCTCTGTGGTATTAACATTCTACACCTGATTTCCGCCACCAAAACAATCACTACGTAATATCGAACATAAGTATGACTCACTAGATGTGTTCATCTGAAACATTATGAGATGACAATTTACGTTGAGATGAAACTGTGCATAGTGTAATAAATGAAGCTCATAATCTTATCATTAGAACATACAAAGCTTTGCTTTGCTTTGTATGTTTTTTTCGTTTCAATGGGCCAATAATTACGATCGATGCTAAGTTTATATTTGTGAGCTTAAGAATTCGCTCATAAATTAGTTCGTTATATCATTAAAGCTAGAAGTATGAAAACAAGGATTACAACACTCACCTAAGATCACAACTTTTAGTAATACATTTTTGCTCGGTGGTCTCATGTTCGTCATTTTACTGTAAACAGACTGCCTTCGTTTCTATTTCAATGTTAAGTTTATGTAAAAGTATCAACACACCAACTATATTTGGGACCACTGCAAATAGAAACTGCACGATGATTGTTTGTAACACAAATTTTTGTATTTGTGCAGAGTTTATGAACAGCAGCAGATATCTACCAGACGATACTCATTTATTTCCAATTGTATGCTTGATACTTCTGATCCAATATTCTTCACAATATAATCAAACAAAACCAATCGGAACACAAAAACAGCTGCATCAGCTAATTGTCACATTATTTGTCTTATTACACTAATGTTTATTGATACTGTGTCCCAATATACACATATTCTTGGAACGACGAATATAAACATCAAAACATCACTAAATTCTCGAATTCGCTAATAAACTAAAAGTAACCGAATCAGCCATTATATGAAATAGGTGAGATGTCTATGTGCACTAGCATCGTTTTGGCCGAAATCGGGTTGAAATCATCTTGAATACGATTCGTGGTTCATGGCAGGCAGTACAGCTGTTTGGTCAAATCCAAGGCGCTTATATCAATATATAACAGGTGAAGCAACATCATCACTTCAAAAAGACGGTTGTTACGGTTTGTGGAGCGGGGGTTGTTTGTTTTGTTATTGCTAGGATACGCTATTTTTGCATTTTCCCATGCGAGAGTAGTGAAAATGAGAATGAAAATCTACAAAATCACCGCTTCTTTTTCATAAAATTCGCGAAAGCGGAACATAGCAGGCATCGTTCGAATAAGCGTCGTAGCAGTTTGTAGACAGCCGCCGGCAGCGATCTGATGCCGTTTGTAAACAATACCGACAGCAATTCCAATATGGCTGAAAGTGCATTTCATATGATTGTTTCACCTGGTATATATAGAGGCACCTTGGGTCAAATCAATCCCAGTACACGCAATGCATTCATGAAAGGTACAAGATGCTGGAACCGCTGGAAAATGAAAGGAGGGAAGATTTTCAAATCTGTGACGTCCTAGATTATGTTTATGTATGTTACTTTTCTTATAATAGTCCACTACATTTAAAAAGTAAAAATAAGCAGATGAAATGAATGAATTAGTTTGTTTTTCTTAAATCAATGCTAGCGTTCAAAATCATAAGGGCCCAGCTGATATTTTAGCAGAAACTGAAATTTCAGTATTATTGAGGTGTTCTAAACTTAATTTCAATTCATTTTTGCTTATCGTTACGTCGATCAAAAACGTAAATGAACAAAGTCAAAGTCACATAATCTTTTTTCCTTTGTCGGGGAACATTTGACAGTGCATGGGAAAAAAGGTTGCAAGTTTTTTTCATGTACGATGCACTTGAAAAATAAACTAAATTGATTCCGTATGACCTTGATTGAGACGAAAAGTTTTCCACTTGTATGTTAGTTTTAGACGAATGAAGTATTCAGCATCCTAATTGTGAATAAAGTAATTTCAATTGCTGACAAGAGATAAAATTCCATTAGGTCGCTCTAAAATCCAAACATAGTAGACATTAGAATAGTGTTTCTGATATAAGAAGAAGGCAAAGAAAAAAATAAACATTTTTAATTTTAATATTTTTTGGAAATCTGTAATAAAGTTCTGTATATTCTTTTTCAAAGTTATATGTGTTAAATACTTATGACAGATATACAGCTGTACTACCGTTGTACTTCGAAAATTGTATGTCTTTCACCATGTACAGCGCTAGAACCATGCAAGCAACTCGGTACAATCGCTGTACCTGTACCGACCTATTTTACCGCTGTACATGGCTACAGTTGTACTGTGCGCAGCGCCACAAATGGTTAGTGGTGGGTAGCATGAACAAACTGAATCAAAACACTTGGTAAATATTCTTTAAATTGACTTTCTCTTGAGTTAATAACTCAGATTGGAAACTTGTTTGTTGTGTTTGATAGTTTAGACACTAAATAAAAACCTTTTTCATTGAAATATGTGGTGAAAATTGGAAAAATTTCTGATTGTCAGTTCGACATACGGTACAATGTACAACCAAAGTATGTCTGTCATGGTACGATAGTACCTGTACAACGCTGTACTCTTACAGCGCAAGTACAGCTGTATGTCTGTCCCTGGTATAACATTCAATGTTGTACCATTTGAGTGACTGACTGGTATGCCCCATATGTGAAGTTCCTATCTTCCTTGCTACTAATACAATGAAAGTTTAACACAACCAAAACCCGTGAATCTTCCCACCTTCTATTCTTCATCTCGGCTGGAACTAATGTGATAGCGAATTCGTTTTTAAGAGCCCCCGCATACTACAGACTTTCTGTCAACCAACAGTTTGGTCGGGTCGGCCTTCTGGTGCAAAAACCGACCCAACTGAATCAGTGTGATGTGCGCACATGCATACCTCTCGGTACTGATTAAGAAGCCGACCAAACTACCCAACAAACATTAAATCATATAATTTTGCACGTGCCAAGTCTTACAAGAAATCCGAATAAATCATAATCGCATATAATATCAATCAAAGTATGTATCGTGTATATTTGAAATCGCATAAAATGTGAAAACTCGATGTTGTATACCATTATCAAATTAAGTCGCAATTCGGTATAATAAACATCAATTTTATGATGTACATTGTCGTAAAATATATTTAATCCGCATCATATGCGTATATTACGCTGATGCAGTTTGTGTGTCGTATAAGCGTAGAATTTAAATCGATTCAGTACTGTAGTAAATCGTGTTGCATGCTGAAGAAAATCATGAAACAGTAAATCATATTAGATTCTAATAAAGAACATATTACATCATATTGAATGTCAATGATACACTCGAAAGTTTCAACCGCTGTTGAATTGAATTTCAGATAGCCGCGCGAGATAGCTGGTGGATGATAATTCAGACGACCGAAGTTCGAACCCACATCGGAGCAGTTTTCACCAAACATCAATCTGTGCCATTTTAAACATCCATATTCCACTCCCAACACAAGTCAATCAAACATTTATTATTTCTACAAACATAAATACTCATATATAAAAATGGCGATTCGTGCGGCTATAATAAACATTTAACGAAAATATTTTGCGCCATTTGTTTTTTTTCTATGTCTGTAATAAATCATAAATGAGTATGGCGAAAGTCGTATTTGGTGCTTTGACAATTCATGAATATATTCATATTAGATCGCAATTCAATTTCAACATAATCGCTATTATAGCCGGTCAAAGTTGCATATTCATCCAAACAAATTCGGTAGTGCCAGTTAGGCGCATTATATGCCAACCAAATTTTAGGGCATATGATGTTATATATACGCTTGTTATGCGATTTAATGTTTGCTGGGGGGTATCGGTCGATAAATCAGTCTGCAGTCTGCGGGGGCTCTAACTGAGTCAGTTCCAAACTGACTATGTAATAAAATAAAAACGTTTTCAGTTTTACAAATGCGGCGGTTTGTTGGTGTGCGTTATATAGTCTGATTTGTTTATATTTGCGATGACAAAAACACTGTGTCGACGGCTGGTGGAGATGTTAGTGCTTGGTAGGTAAATTATTCTCTATCAGATCAGAAGGGACAAGTGCAGGGTAAAAATATAAAAGTTTGAATAAAAATTTCTACTTCATATTGTTTGATTACCTAACACATGTAGTCCTGACACTCACTTAACCTTTTGTCGATGCATTTCCTGTTCGCTCCAAAAATAATTACTATTATGATATAAAATCATCATCAGACACAGTTTTCGTTCAATATTTCTTTGCAATTTCATCACATAAAATAAAAAAGACGGGTGGGTAATGTCGGGGACATAACCGGAGTGACGTAGGACTATACAAAAGGGACAGCTTTTGTTAAATATATATTTTAAATATATGGGTTTATTTTCTTCTCCTACGTGAATACCTATCTATCCACCTGAAAAATGGATTAGTTTAATGTTTACTCTTTATGAACATGTTGATGGTTCTGAAAAGAACATTTGGTGTTGTGTTTTTGTTATCACTCGATATTCCCATCTTGTTCGGTTAAACCTTCCTGTTTAGCTTTGCGTTTGCCACTCGCCACAGCTTTCACAGTTGGAAAATTTCTTCCCATCCAGCTTGTGACATGTTGTTCAGTAAATTACATTTAATGCGACGTGCCGGAGAAACACTTTGCCACTCACTGAAACTAATTGTTGCCTTGATGAGCGCCGAACCGAAGCTGCTCTGTTCTTGATGCGGGTTTTCTGATTGTCGTGAGCAGCTTTGCAAGCCAAGCCGCAAACTCTATAATCGCTGTTAGGTATACTGGTGCTCCGGCACCAATCCGTTCGGCCTAGTTACCCTTGCGGAGCAATCAGTGAATGCGACCAACAGGGAACTGGAGACCTGCACGGTTCGAGTGGGACTTTGCCTTTCCCTTAACTTGTCCTCCTTTGTTACGTCCACGATGCCGATGCCGTACAACCACACGAGTTTACGGTTTGAAAGAAAATAAGATATTTTTTTGGGGTCCGCGTGTTTTATACTCTAGCGGTACACACTCACAGGATAGAGACAAATCGGCAGACTTAACCAGAGGGGCGAGTCCAACGAGACGAACGAATGAGCGTTAAAAGGGAGCGATGGCAAAAAAATACATTGATTACGATTTGTTCGCTCGTTGGATTCACATGCAGGCTAAAAAGGGTCCTTTTCAGGATCACAAAATTATCTTCAATCTAAAAAGTTTATTGTTTTGTTATCATTCGATATCCCCATCTTGTTCGGCTAAACCTTTCTGTTTAGCGATTGCGTTTGCCACTCGCCACAGCTTTCACAGTTGGAAAATTTCTTCCCATCCAGCTATGTGACATGTTGTACAGTAAATTACATTCAATGCGACGTGCCGACGCGCCACTCAGTGTCGCATTGGAGGCGATTTTAACCTGTAATTGAACATTTGCGATGACAGTGGTACAGTGTCGACTTTCAATGTGGGGTCATAATTTGGATCTCTATGTTTACAAAAATGTCCAACTAAATAAGTCGCATTACATGTCCGTCCAATTAGCTAAATGTCGAACTAATTGTAAATTACTGTACTTTCAATCTGGAAACAATTTAAGAATTGGTGAAAATTGAATAATCAGGAAAGTCCCCAACTACCAATAAGCTCAGAACAACTGCCAAATTCACATACTCATCCGATCCTGGCAAACAAATTATGGTAAAATCAATTTGTGTTTTATTATTATTTTGGATATTATTTTAGAAAGCATTGAACTGTATTTCGTAAACTCTTTTTTGAAAGGTTTAATGGCCCTGATGAGCGCCGTGTTTTCTGGAATGGTTCCAATTTAGAAAACTTAGTACTCGTGGTTTTGAAAAAAAACATTTCGAACGCCCTAGATGCCGCCTTGTTCTGGATTTGCCACCAAAGCAGTTTGTATAAAGAACAAACTTTTTTCTTCTGCTACCTGATGCCGTTTTGCGATTGCGTTTGCCACTCGCCACTCGCTGCAACTACCTGTTGTCTTGATGTCCACCGAACCAAATGTGTTCTGTTCCGAATGCGGGTTTTCTTATCGTCGCGAGCAGCTTTGCCAGCTAACTCGATCACTTCGGCGGCCGAAACTATATAACGCCGGCTAGGTGGACTGGTGTACTGGTACTAACGCGCTCGGCCTAGCTACCCTTGCGGGGAACTCCAGATCAACACGGTTCGAGCGGGATTTTGCCTTTCCCTTCACTTTTCCTCCTTTACCATGTCCAGACATGGCTGCTTGGGTTGGTTTGTTGATGTGTTGTGATGCGAACCGATGTGGTGTACGGTTTGAATGAGAATGATCGTTACGGCAGCGGAGTGGGGATTTTTAAGCTGACTGGCTGGCTCGAGAATTACGCATGTATGAGACTGCGACCAATGTTTCGTTTATTTTTTTCTTTTTCCTTTCCAATCGTGCTTCATTCTATTTCGCTGCTGCTCTGGTTGCCCGTTTTGGTCAGTACGATTTGAGGAGCACAAAATGGACCAATCAAAAATGGGTACATAGGGCATTTTGACAATGCTTGATATTTCACAATTATTCAATTATTTATCTCAAGAAAAATGAAATGTTATTCGTTATGATAGATGCGTAGATATATTTCCTATAAATTGATGCAAAAACCTTTGCGATCTATTGAGAAATGCTCGAGTTATAAGCGTTCCAAATCTTGCATTTTTTCCTACTTGTTCAGTGCCTAGATTTCCATTTCACCCCCTATATCTTCCGGTTAGACGTAGTCCTACGTCAAAAAAAATGATACGTTAAAGTAAATTTTCGTTCATAATTTTGATGTTGAATGCATGTTTATTCCACCTAAATATCCTAAATATCATTATGTTCACCTTTCGCCAAAATCAGAATATTAATTGCCTTATGGTTCCAATAATACAGAAGAAAGAGCAGCAAGTTTTCCATTTTCATAGTCTTTATTTTTAGATTTTCCCGAACAATACTCGGAACTTGACAGTTCGTATAGTTGTATTGTTGAACCAGAGTGCGAACCCGTGAAACATCTCAGTGCAAAACCAACAGCTTTTGGGTTGAACCTAGTGCGAAACTAGGTTGAAACTGAGTAAATAAAAAAAACGTTAGTTTGGCTCTGGGGTTAAAACTGAGCAAAAATGAATTCGCTATGAGTAAATCCGCTGGTTTGGTTTTTTATAAGGCACCGTATGAAAAATCAACACTAACATCACAATTTTTTGGAATGAACGAAAACATAAATATGTAGTCCCTTTATACTTGTAGATTCCAGTTAGGTCCTTTTCGTTAAATCCAATGCTTGTGTTGTGTTGATATAGATCCCTTTAGATATGCCCTCTTGTGATTTGGCATTATAATAAGATCCCTTTCGAGTTGTTCGAAAGAGTTCGATTGATAATTTTGATTGTTTTCAACCAATCCTGCATATGATTCCTATGTAACTGGGCCTATAAAAACTAACGGATTAAAAAAAACAATCTTGCAACCAACTTGAGACAAGTGCGAAGATGCTTCGCTCCAAAATTAGCAGCTAAAAGCAGAGCGAAAACGAGACGCGTCAATGATAAGAATTTAGGAACAATAACATGAACGCGTGTTTACTGGCAAAACAGAAAGGGTGCAATGAACTGCATAATCGATACCAAGATTTGGCCAGAAAGCGCCAGCGGGAACGCCAGAATATCCAGGCGGTAGAGCGACGACTTGGCGAAGGACGACACCACCGCAGTCGCAGAATGAGCGCAAACATCGGAAGCAGGCAGAGGAGAAAACTGCTCCTGCTGAGTTCGGCGAGCAGTGCAAGCTAAGATCCAATTGAAATTACGTCCTTTGGCATCAAAAGGGTCTATCTACAAAGTTAAGCATCATCAGTAAGCCGTTTTTTCAAAATGATTTTTACCTGTTTTTCTATGTATTCTTAAGGTTTGATTTGATATTTGTTTGCCACTCTTCAATTTTCAACAGTAGTAAACAATATCAAACACCGATCATGGAAAAAATCAACTGAAATATTCAAGGTAACCTAACCATGTACCGACAGGTTCGAAGAACAGACTGAAAAAATATTTTAGGCATCCAATAATTGAATTTTTGCTTGTCGTGTTTTGTGTAGAATATATTTGATCAGTACATTTTGCGGATAAAAATGTAAAACTAGACCGTTCAGGTTGGGTGTTAGAAGACTAATGAAAATTTTATTCAAATCAACAAACTACGTTGCTACGTTATATATAACAGAAGTACATTTCGTTGGTTACAGTTTAGGCAATGTCTACTGCGATCACAACACTCCTCCTTAAGCAACGAATCCAATTAACCTTTTATTTTCTTCCAGCTTCCGGATTGCCAGGGCCTTTGTGAACCCATCAGCGGGCTGCTGCTTCGTGTTCACATATCCCAGCTCCACTACTCCTTGATCCAGGACATCTCGGACGAAATGATACCTGATGTCTAGATGCTTTGTTCGTGGATTGTACCCTTGGTTCTGAGCGATACAGATGGCTGATTGGTTGTCACATCGGATGGGAATTTGATGCATGCCGAAAATCTGCAACTGGAACTGGTGCCACCAAAGTGCTTCCTGGACTGTGCGGGAAAGCGCGATATATTCCGCTTCGCACGAGGACAATGCGACTGTTGGTTGACGTTTGACGTTCCACGACACAGCTCCTCCCATGAACGTGAAGACGTATCCGGTGGTGGATTTTCTGGAGTCCGGTTCTCCTCCCCAATCGGCATCTGTGAAGCCAACCAAGCCTGTGCTATTCTGCTTCGAATACGTTAGACGGTTCGAACGCGTGCCTCGCAAGTACCTCATGATACGCTTAACAGCGTTCCAGTGGCTACGTCCGGGATTCGCATTGAATTGGCCGACTTGGTTTACTGCGAAACTGATGTCCGGCCGCGTTGCCTGCGCCAGATAGGTGAGACACCCCACTGCCTCCTGGTAAGGAATCTCTTTCATTTCGCGCATCTTCTCCTATGTCGCCGGAGACATGGACTTGTCCAGTTTGACGCTCGCCTCTGCTGGTGTCGAAAATGGGTTACAATTCACCATGTTGAACCGTTGCAAAATACTGTCGATGTAGTGCTCCTGATCTACCCACAGTTTGCCGTTCTTTCTGTCACGCGTGATCCTCAGTCCCAGGCAGAAAGAAGCTTCACCAAGATCCTTCATTCTGAAGCGGTTGTGAAGGAACGATTTCAACATTTGCTTCAGCTTGGCATCATTGGTAAAGATCATGAAATCGTCCACGTAAATAGTGACGAAAATCATTTTCTCACCGCTGATCCGGAAATACAGGCACGGATCAACCTTTGATTGGTTCAGTCCGAACTCCTTCAGCGCGTGATCCAGCTGGTTGTTCCACAGACGGCTTGACTGTTTCAGCCCATAGAGTGCCTTCCGTAACCGACAGACTTGCTTCGAGGTGCCAGCAAATCCCTTCGGCGCCTCCATGTAGATGACCTCGTCCGATAGCTTGCCTTGAAGGAACGCAGTGACCGCATCCATCTGCTCCACATCGAGGTCATGCTTCACCGCCAGCGCCAGCAGATAACGAATGGTGGAATACCGTACTACGGGGGAATACACCTCGTCGTAATCGATGCCTGGCCGCTGTGAGCACCCTTTAACAACCAGCCGTGCCTTGTATCGTTCGATGTCACCAGTTGGTCCCCGCTTCGTCTTGAAGACCCATTTGTTTCGGATTGCCTTCCTATCGCTTGGAAGGCTGGTTAGCTCCCACGTTTCGTTCTTCTCCAGAGCGGCGATTTCCTCACGCATGGCCGCGATCCACTTCTCGCGATCCGGTCCATTCAGCGCCTCTTCGTAGGTTTGAGGGTCATCGATCGATGTCTTGGAGCACACCGGTGTGGGCTGGGGGGAAATAACTTCGCCAGAAAACGAACTATAGGTAACGTAATCGGAATACTTGCCTGGAATTCGGCGCTCCCGGTCGCTGCGCCTAAACCCTTGCTGCTCAACAGCTGGTCTACCAAGTTGCGACGGGAGCGCAGGTTCATTATCGGCGTCAAGGAACTCGGGATCACTTGAATCGCTGTCGGATGTTGCAGTTTCTTCAACTTCATCATCGAAATCATCATCGTCGACATCCGGTTCCACACGGACGTTGAACTCGTCGATTGAATACAGCTCCGTGAACTGTATCTGCTGCTGATTCTCGCTTATCTCGACCAATTGTTGCGGTTCTCCTTTCGATTAGCAAGATTTGCCAGAAGGGAATGACGGTGGTCTTCGATGCCGAAAGGTGTGAAGTTCGCGAGAGCAATGGCAACGTGATCGCATCTGGTACACAGGTAGGCGGCTTGTATATGCTGAACCAGAAGCACGAGGAAGCCTTGCTGGTACCGAGTAACGGAATTTGGCACAGACGTCTGGGACACCTCAATCGTCGAAGTCTACGAAAGCTTGCGACGATGGCAGACGGCATCGACTTGGCAAATGACGTCATCCCAGAGTGCATCGCTTGTATCGAGGGTAAGCATGCACGTAATCCATTTCCTTCCAGTGAGTCGCGAGCCGAAAGGCTACTGGATTTAGTCCACTCGGACCTGGTTGGACCCATCGAAGTTCCTTCTCTCGGTGGCAGTCGTTACGTGATGACGTTTATCGACGATGCGAGCCGGAAGGTTTTCCTCTATTTCCTGGAACAGAAGAAAGAAGCATTTGGAGCTTATGAAAGTTTCATGGCCATGAGTGAGCGCCAAACCGGAAGGAAACTCAAGGTTCTGAGAACGGATAACGGGACCGAATACGTAAATGCATCCTTCAGAAGCAGCATGGTGAAAGATGGAGTGCGCCACGAGAAAACTTGTCCGTACACCCCTGAGCAAAACGGTGTAGCGGAAAGAATGAACCGGACACTCATCGAGAAGGCCAGAAGCATGCTGAGTGATTCGCGCCTGCCGAAGGAATTTTGGGCCGAGGCGGTTTCGACAGCAGCGTACCTCGTTAATAGAAGCCCGACGAGGTCCATCGAAACAACACCAGAAGAAGCTTGGACCGGTAAGAAACCCGATTTGCGACACTTGAGGGTTTTCGGATCGCTTGCGCTTGTCCACGTTCCGAAGGAAAGAAGGAAGAAGTTCGACGTGAAATCCCAAAAAGCAGTTTTCGTGGGATATGCTGACGGTACCAAGGGGTATCGATTGTACGATCCGGTCAAGCGTGACATCCGGATCAGCCGCGACGTCGTCATTGTTCAAGAAGGCAATCCGCAAAAGGTTATGGGCCCAGCAAGGCTTCCTCGTGCTTCTGGTTCAGCATATACAAGCCGCCTACCTGTGTACCAGATGCGATCACGTTGCCATTGCTCTCGCGAACTTCACACCTTTCGGCATCGAAGACCACCATCATTCCCTTCTGGCAAATCTTGCTAATCGAAAGGAGATTCGTGGCCAATTCCGGAATCTGCAGCACTTCCTTCACTTCGATGGGTCCTTCATTGAGCTCCAGCTTGACCAGACCCTTCGCGACAGACATCATGCTACCGTTGTTCGCCGTTCCCACTGGATGCGCCATTGGCTGTTGCTTCACAAATCCAGTTTCATTCCGAGACATGTGACACGTGGCCCCGGAATCAAAGTACCACTCCTTCTGGCTTACATCGCCCATCGCAAAAACGCTGCACAAAGCTTTGCCAGACGTTTTCGATGTATTTTGCTTCTGTGGACACTTCGCTGCAAAATGCCCACGCTTCTTGCAATTGTGGCATGTGTCGTCCTTCTTGGCCGCACCATTTTTGCTTCCACGCCGTCTTGAACTTGAATACAACGCTCCGTCCCCACCGGCAATTTTGGGTCCGTTCTGCAGCTTCACATCTTGCAAAATTTTTGCTTTCACCGCGTCCGACGTCAACGCAGTGCCGGATGCCTCGAGCCCCATAATCATGGGTTCGTAATGGTCCGGAAGCCCCATCAGCAACAACGCAGCCAGCCATGAGTCGTCGACCTTGAATCCGATTCCCGCAAGTTTGTGTGCCGTGGACATCAATTCATCGACGTACGACTCCACGCTGCCGCATTCGTCCAACCGAATCGACGTTAGCTTTCTCAGCAACCCGATTTTCCGTGTCAGACCATTGTCCTGGAAAGCATTCCGCAGCTTCTCCCAAGCTTCCTTGGCGTCCTTCGCGTCCTGGACCAGACTGTAGTTGGTCGTCTCCAGACTCAAACAGATCGTGGCCATCGCTCGTAAACTCGTTTCCGCGTCGACTTGCTGTCCTTCCGGCGGCGACACAGCGTTCCATGATCCCTCGCGGATGAGCGTCATCTTCATAGCGAACGCCCACGTGGTGTAATTTTCTCGTCCCTTGAGCCTCTCGATAAACGGTAACGAAACTCCGCTGATTCGTCCGCTCCCAGCAGCTTGTACTCCAACAGCAGGAACTCCAGCACCGTTTCCATTGCCGTCTCCTCCGTGGCTCATCTTGGGTTGACTAATTACTTTAAAAAAATCTTCTTTCTTCCGGCTATGACCTGTCCTGGGCCCATAACCTTTTGCGGATAAAAATGTAAAACTAGACCGTTCAGGTTGGGTGTTAGAAGACTAATGAAAATTTTATTCAAATCAACAAACTACGTTGCTACGTTATATATAACAGAAGTACATTTCTTGGGTACAGTTTAGGCAATGTCTACTGCGATCACAACAGTACACGTTGACCAAATTTTATCTGTCAAAAAGAGGCAAATATTTGGCTTCGGTCAAACAGTGTATGAGCACCCTTAGTAATTTTGGTTAATTATATGGTTAGATGGTTGAGTTCTCAACCATAAAATTCAATAAAAAGTTTGTTTACATTTTCAAGTTAGGCCCTTTTGATATGTTGGTCTAGATTCTGGAGGTCGATTTTATAATAACAAAACATGTGCTATTCATGAGGTTGCACGTAGAGACTTTTTTCGTGTCACTGAAAAAACCAACTGGCATCCCTGGAACAATTCGCGATGACGTCGGTGAAATGGTGTCGTCATCTGGATACGACATTAGTTTGTGTGAGGCAAACTATTCTTTATCAGATTAGTCGGGCTGATACCAGTTTTAAATTGCTAAAATTTTTATGATTTTTTTTCTTGGCGTTATTTAATTACTTGAAATCCCTTTTCTACTCTAATTGAAACCTTTTTCTGTAAATTTTCAGATATTCTCACCAAAACTTACCATTATAATATAATATTATCTTTAAACACAATTTTTGTAAGACCATTTTTCTCCAGTTGCACGTAAAAGTGATTTTCATTTGCATAAAATACTAATTTGATTTGAGAAAAGAACACACTTTTTAAACTGAAATTATGAATGATTTTTATTTCTTCTCCAAACCCATACTGTCATGCAAACTCCCCTAACTTGTAATACGAAGCTCAATTCGCGTTGACGGCGGAATGGTGTCGACATCTGGATACGACATTAGTTTGTATGAGGCCAACTATTCTCTATCAGATTAGTCGGCCCTAATGCAGTTCCAAATTGCTAAAATTTGTATGAAAATATTTTTTTGGCGTTATTTACCTACAAGAAGTACGTTGTTCTGACCCTAATTTAAACTTCTTTGTATGAATTTTCAGATATTCTCAACAAAAGTTACCACTATAATATGAAATTATCCTTAAAAACAAGTTTTGTGCGATATTTTTTCACTATTTGCAAGAAAAAATAATTTTCATTTACATAGAGTACTAATTTTATTTGGGAAAAATAATTTTCATTCATAATTTTTATTTTAAAAGTGTGTTCATTTCTCCTGCAACCCCATATTGTCATGCCTCCTCCCCCAATTCGCAATACGAAGCTCAATGCCGTCAACGCGGATGGAACGAAGGCGCCTAGAAGTATATCCTAAGGTGAGGCCGTTTCGTCACTAAGTTGGTCAGTGGAGCTGTATATGAAAACAGTACGGAGGAAAGCCGAAGGGGGATTATTAGCTTGAAAAGTGAATGAGACAGACTGATCAGCGAGCGAGCTTGGGTACAAACGTATTGTGTTTTGTTTAGAAACAAAACACAGTAGACTTCCAAGATGGCTGAAGAGTGGTTTTAGCAAGTTGGCCCACCTTAGAAAATACTTCTAGGGGCCTTAGATGGAACCAAGGTGCCTCTATATATACCAGGTGAAACAATCATACGAAATGCACTTTCAGCCATATTGGAATTGCTGTCGGTATTGTTTACAAACAGCTGCCGGCGGCTCTCTACAAACTGCTACGACGCTTATTCGAACGATGCCTACTATGTTCGGCTTTCGCGAATTTATGTGAGAAAGAAGAGATGATTTTGTTGAATTTCATTCTCATCCACTACTCTCGCATGTGAAAATGCAAAAATGGTGTATCCTAGTAATAACAAAACAAACAACCCCCACTCCACAAACCGTAATCCCCTTCTTATTGAAGTGATGAAGCAGCTACCAAATTTTTAGTAGCCAAAACATTGGTAAAATATACATATTTTTTGTAAATATTACCAAAATCGCGTAAAAGTGGTGTCAGACGCAATGAACGTTCTTACCAAGGATTCGTATATGTTACTTCATACCATTAGTTTGTTTGATTTATCATACCTAACATCTGTGAAGCGCGCACTTTGCAATTGCCATTTCTCTTTTGGAGACGAAGATATTCGGAGGTGAGCATTTTGTTGATGTTATGTTTCATTACATGTATACATATTTATTATTATTAACATATGTTTTTCCTTTGTTCATGGGGACACGAGAGAACAAAATACGGATGAAACGCTGTGCTACCGACACTTTGTTAATCAGCTATCTCCGTCCCTAAATAATGCAAATCAGAGCGATGCAGCAGGAAGAGGAACGGAAACTTTTTCGAGTACTCGAGACTTTGGAAATGCATATGAAATTGATGTGGTTGAGGCTGCGATAGTAATTTTCCCCTTGTACGCTGCTCATAGAATAATTGATGTACTGTTATTATTATTCACAATGATAATTTTTATATTGTACAATAATTGATACTGTTTATAGAATAAGTTATATGTTATTAGTATAATGTATTCTAAGTATGTGAAGGTAAATGTAATCAAATACATTTTTTGAATTAAAAATAATTATTAAAAAATATTTTCATAATCCCTGATAGGTATCCATCACAAATGAGAAGCAACATTTTCACTGATATTGCACAAATGTTGGACCAACAAATCGCAGTTTGTTTGACATTTTTTCCTACCATTTCTCTTTCGTAACATGTACCAATGATTAGTAGGGTAGAAAATGACTAGAGAATTGGTAACATGTACCAAAAAATTCGTTATATTTATTAAATTTTCCTCTCAGTGTGTTCTCTCTCTCACTGCACTTAGAAAAATCCCCGGTTTAAAACTACCAAATACATTTGGTAATGCAAAATTAGTAGAATGTACAAATTTTTTGTACATTTTGTCAACAAACCCGCATCCCTACAAGAGTTTAGTACATTTTACTCGATAACATTTGTAAACCTGAATAATGTCATATCTGAAAACTGGTGAGAAAAACGCGTATTAATCATTTTCATTGTTGCCATAATGCAATACGGAGGTATAATATGGATATAATTCTGATACATGCATTTTCAGCGGGAAAATGTAGCCGATATTGAACTTACGATTCATGGTTTTGCTTGACAAACGCGTTTATTAGTACGGTCGAAAATGACTATAGATTGGTATTATTGACCAAAAAATTCGTTATATTTACTAAATATTTCTCTCAGTGTGGAGAAACTCTCAACCAAGGCGCGTAGAAGTATATCCTAAGGTGGGCCAACTTGCTAAAACCACTCTTCAGCCACCTTGGAAGTCTACTGTGTTTTGTTTGTAAACAAAACACAATACGCTTGTATCCAAGCTCGCTCGTGATCAGTCTGTCTCTTTCACGCTTCAAGGAAATAATTCCCCTTCTGCTTTGTTCCGTACTGTTTTCATATACCGCTCCCCTAACTCACTTCGTGAAGAAACGGCCTCACCTAGTACCATAGACCCGTCTTGCTCTCAACCAAGGCGCCTCTATATATACCAGGTGAAACAATCATATGAAATGCACTTTCAGCCACATTGGAGTTGCTGTCGGTATTGTTTACGAACAGCATCAGAACGCTGCCGGTGGCTCTCTACAAACTGCTATGACGCTTATTCGAACGATGCCTACTATGATCGGCTTTCGCGAATTTATGTGAAAAAGAAGGGATGATTTTGTAGAATATTCTCATTTCCACTGCTCTCGCATGTGAAAATGCAAAAATGGCGTATCCTAGCAATAACAAAACAAACAACCCCCGCTCCTTAAACCGTAATCCACTTCTTATTGAAGTGATGATGTTGCTTCACCTGTTATACATTGATATAAGCGTCTTGCTCTCAACTACAACACAACAAGTGTTCATAAACAAAATACTGAAGAAAACAACGAGTGGAAAACAAATTGTTTTCGTTTTAATTGAAGCAATCGTTCCACATTAGCAATTAAATATTTCATGATGTCATATTGGAAGAAATGGCAGTGTTTTGTCACAGAAAAAAAAAGTCCTTAGACTGTATTCAGTTATGACGACACTATCTCATATCTTGTAATGATGATGATGCAGCAGAAAAACATTGATTGAGCCGGCATGACGAATGTTTAGATTTATCTACTGAATCATTCATAGACAAGACTTAGTGGAGATAGGACGCAAAGTGTTTCGTAACAAAATCTACCAATATATTTGCGAATTCTGGGCTATATTTTATTAACATCTGACAATGACAGAAGAATTAATCAACGAAAACGAGAGGTAAACATAAGTAGAATTATTATTGCGCCAACTGAACAATTTCATAACATTGCAGCATCTTTAATTGGACAAAGTTTTCCTCCAACATGCTACGGAATTTTGAAAAGGCAATTTTATCTCGTGAGTATATGAATAACTTAAAAATAAAACTTTTATGCTTGCATGCTTGCATCCTACTGGTTCGATCGAATTACGTTTCAAACACGCTTGTTATTTATTCTTCCGGAATACGTTATCTTGCAGTTTTGATTAGAATATAATGGATATCATCTACTAAACATTAAAACGGTTCAAAGAATCATTGACATCAAGTACGGATTCAAAATAATTTCATTACCCTTTAATTAATACGCATTATGTAACATATTTGATTGTTTTATTTTTAAGATTTGAAACTTCCTTATCGAGGGAAGTATGTTGACATAGGACCCTGCGTTGGCGAGGCGGACAAAATATACACAATATCAATGAACAATGAATCCAAGCGGATACCAATTCTCTTACTCCACGGACTTGGAGCCGGTGTTGCCTTATGGGTGTTAAATCTAGACGAACTTGCGTTACATCGACCTGTCTATGCGATTGATGTCCTTGGATTTGGTAGAAGTTCCCGACCACAGTTTGCTGACGATGCTATGATTGCTGAAAAACAATTGGTAAAATCGATAGAAGAATGGCGAAAAGAAGTTGGATTGAATGAAATGATAGTTCTGGGTCACTCAATGGGGGGATTCCTAGCCGCGAGCTACGCCCTGTCATATCCGGACCGGTGTGTATTAGAATGACCATTTTAATTTCTCTAAGAAATGACATTTCGTTTCATTTTCTTTATTTACAGAGTAAAACATTTAATATTGGCCGATCCATGGGGATTTCCGGAGAAGCCAGCCGTTACGGATAGTTCAAGAAAATTGCCGCTGTGGGCGAGACCGATATTGGCTATATCCAAACATTTGAATCCGCTGTGGGTTGTTCGATTTTCTGGACCTTTGGGACCATGGATACTCACTAAATCTAGACCAGACATACTGCGTAAATTCTCTGGCGTAGTCGAAAATCAAGACGATATTCCCAATTATATACATCAATGTAACGCACAAAAACCTACGTAAGTTGTCCTCTAATACAGTGGTTAAATTGAATAATTGGACCTTTGTTACGATTATTGCAGTGGCGAAAGTGCCTTCCACACGATGATGCAAGATTTCGCGTGGGCTAAGCATCCCATGCTGAATCGAATTCAAGATTTGAAAAATACTGTACCCATCACTTTCATATACGGAGCAAACTCCTGGCTGCGCAATAACTCGGGAGAAAAAGTAAAACAAATCCGGCAGGAAACCTATGTGAATGTGAAATA
The DNA here is from genome assembly GCF_029784135.1 of Toxorhynchites rutilus septentrionalis. Lineage (NCBI taxonomy): Eukaryota > Metazoa > Arthropoda > Insecta > Diptera > Culicidae > Toxorhynchites > Toxorhynchites rutilus. The sequence goes on from NC_073746.1 coordinate 185,322,203, forward strand.
TATCGAAGGTGCAGGTCACCATATATATGCGGATGGTGGCGAAATGTTCAACAAATTAGTCAACGAAGCTTGTAATATCTGTGAAACAGAAAAACAACGTATTGTTCATATTGAACCGAATGAAACATAATTTTGGATATGCTATATTAAAAAGTCATGTTATTTTCACAAACGCGTGGTTTTTCTTCATAACTAGCTGACCCGGCAAACTTCGTTCCGCCCAAAATTTATTTTTGTTATCAATACCTCCAAACATTCACGTCTTCTTACTTACGATCATGGGTCCAATCGCAGAGATCTTCTCGAGTTATGCAGAAGTTTGTGTTTTATTTGTATGGCAGCCCTCTCGCCCTTAGAGAGAGGGTAGGTGTGTAGGTGTTTCGTGTCCCCTAAAACATGCCAAATATGGCTAAGTTTGCTTGAATAGTTCTCGGGTTATGCAAAATTTGTGTTTCATTTGTATGGGAGCCCCCTCTTAGAACGGTGGGAGGAGTGTCTAACCACCATAAAACATTTATTGCACCCTAAAACCTCCATATGCCTAATTTGGTTTCATTTGCTTGATTAATTTTCGAGTAATGCAAAAATTTGTGTTTCATTTGTATGGCAGTCCTTCCTTAGAGAGAGGGGGAAGGAATGTCTAACCACCATATCAACATTTATTTCACCCTAAAACATCCACATGCCTAATTTGGTTCCGTTTGCTTGATTAATTCTCGAGTAATGCAGAAATTCGTGTTTCGTTGTATGGCAGCTTTCCCTTAGAGAGTTGGTGGAGTGTCTAACTACCATAGAAACATTTATTACACCCTATAACCTCCATATGCCTAATTTGGTTTCATTTGCTTGATTAATTCTCGAGTAATGCAGAAATTTGTGTTTCATTTGTATGGCAGACCTTCCTTAAAGAGGGGGGAGGGGTCTCATAAGAACCTTCTCCGGCCTCAAAAAATCCCTACATACCGATTTCCATGTCGATCGGTTCAGTAGTTTCCGAGTCCATAAGAATCAGACAGATAGACAGAAATCTGTTTTTATAGATATAGATAAAACGGATTCAGTTGAATAACTGTAAGAGTCCTTCTTCTTCTTCTTCTTTTCGGCTTTAAGAGAGTTTAAACTTTTCAGTTCATTCGCCTCTAAGGACTGTATGTGTCCTTTCGCACACTTTGACGATGGCAATGAATACAGCCCATTCAGACAGTTTCAATCACCAGTGGAAGCTTTTGCTTTTCAAATTGAAAGGGAACGGCATCACAAAAGATCGAAACCAAAGAAACGATTGTACATATGCGTAGTAAATATTCCGATCAGGGCTCAGCATAGTCATAGTCAACTGAGGATAGTCGGCTAACTAACCGACTGACTATATCCGTAGTCAGTTAGAAATGGCTTTCGGCTTCTTCACGCAGTTTCTCCGCCAAAACGATTGAACAGTCAGTCGGGCGTTTAGTTGCTATCTCCCTCTACCGACTCGACTCTATCAATTCATTCTTTCCAGTCAAATTGTCCTCATTGCATTTTGAAGTGACTTCCCCCAAAACGAATTCGTTCCTCTCTCTCTTTCCCATGTATCTTTATGCATGCATCGATGTTGAGTTCACCGTGGTTTGACAAACCCTACAGGTGAGCTAGATTTTTTTTGTATCGTACACGAAAATTACTCACACGTATAAAATAGCGTGCTGTGTGTGCACTATTTTGCACGCCTAATACTAACGAATACTAACGCGAGGACCTTTTTTAGCATACTTGATAAATGTCTAAGTTCGTTGGTTTGAGTTCACGATGGGTAGAAAATAAACCGTCCATTGATGGAGTAACTACTTTTTTACATCAGGAATCAAGTTTTCGTTCCTCTTTATATGGACGTGCGTATGCGGGTACAAAATTAGTATCAGGGGGAAATGGAAATGTGGATTGAAGTCAGTTGAATGAAGAGGCAGATTTGTATTCATTAGTCGAGTCAGTTAAAATAACCTTTGACTGGACTAGTTCACCAGTCATCCTCGCTATTCAACGCTAGTCAATTCATTTTCTAGTCAAGTCATTTTTTTGTTGGCGGTGACTGCCGAAGCAGCTCTAGTCGAAGCGGAGCTACTGGGAGTAGAGTTGGTCTTCATTTTTCACCGTCGAAGATTTCGGGCCCTGATTCCGATGTCATTTCACTCCGACAAACTAAAACAAATCAATCGAAAATGACTCCGACTGGCTGAAGGGAAAGGAAGTAGTGAAGAAACAAATTTTCATTTCTTAGTTTCCAAAAATAACAATCCCGAATCCCAGTCACTACCGCATCAAGCGAAATTCCAAATTACGGTATCGATTTATTCTGATCGCCTCGATACTTTTGCTCGAATTTTGCCGGTTTGTGTATTGCGTATTACACATTTTAGCGTTTTTAAAATGCTTCATAAGTGGAATAGAATCGATTCATGTAGCAAATCAAACTGCTTCAAAAATTACGACAGATGCAACGATGAGTGCTTATGTATTAACACCATCACAGCACAATTTTTATTATGATTTTTTTTCGTAATAAAATTTATGAGAGCGAAGTCCCATCCAACTACGGTAAGGAAGTGACGCAATTTGAGTCGGGCGTCGACCCGCTGTCGGAACTACTCAACGATGACGTTCACTCGGTCGATCCGACCGATTTGCTCGGTATTTATAATAGCTGAATAGTGCTAACGAACCATATGCTATTCAACTCGAATTGTGTAACGAGGCCCAATGTTCCAGTAAACTGTGCTCGAATATGACGTTCATTAGTTCACGAAGCACTTGAATCTTGCCCATACACCACATAACATCAGTCAATTACATATTCCCACTAAGTTTATATTGTGAGGCAAGGCGACACTGTCGTATGTTACCTTAGATTATAAGTAGTCTCGGACCCGACAAACTCTCACAACCGTAGCCCGCATCATCAAGCAGCCAATCAGGGGAAGATGATATTGACGTGGGACTACGTCTAACCGGAGTATATGGGGGGTGAAATGAAAACCTAAACACAGAACATGTAGGAAAAAATGAAAGATTCCGAATGCTTATAACCCGAACATTTCTTACTGGATCGGGAAGATGTTTGCATCAATTGATAGGGAATATTTCAACGCTTCTATCGCAATTAATAAAATGTTATTTTTCATTAGATAAACAATTGAATAACTTTAAAATGTTAAGCGTTATCTAAACGCCCTAACTGCCTCATTTTGATTGGCCCGATCTTCGGTTTCCCTAACACAGCCATCAAAACCAAGCAGCCTTGGGAAAATCGGCATTGCAAATACATGAAAGTATGGGGACTTTTGTTCTCACCGAAATGTGTTCCCTAACACAGACTTCAAAACCAAGCAGCGTTGGAGAGATCGGCATTGTAAATACATGGAAATCGGGAGTATTTTTGTTCCGACTGAAATGTATTTCCCTAACACAGACTTCAAACCCATGGAGCGTGGGGAAATCGGCATAGCAAATACATGGAAGTCGGGGGTATTTTTGTTCCGACTGAAATATGTTTCCCCAATACAGATTTTAGAACCAAGGTGTCTGAGGAAATTGGCATTGCAAATTCATGCAAGTCGGGGGCATTTTTGTTCCGACTGAAATGTGAAATCGGCTCAGCAAATAAATGCAAACTGCGAGTACTTTTGTACTCGCTTACCTTTGTGCAAACTAGAATATGTTTCCTCAAAACGGTCTTCCGGGGGTACTTCTGCACTCGCACGTTTTTTTTGCACTCCGAAAAGTGTTATCCTAACACGGATTACAAAAGCGGGTACAAACACCACTCTTTGGCTCGGTTATTCAAGATTGCATTAAAGGATATGTCTCATATCTTCTGCTCACTGAATTCCTACGCATACCATTTCATGATCAGGCAAGATGTTGATAACCAATTGCTGCGATGACGCCTATTGATTAAACAATATGCGTTCGACGTACTTGTCAAAATCGGAACTAAGTGCCTGAAGTTCATCAAATCAAGCATCAAACTTGTAACGAAGAACATAATCTATCACAATGCATGAATTGACCTTATATGGAATTATACAATCTTTTTACTCACAAAGCAAATATATTGAATTCAATTGAATTCGGGAATTGTTTGATTCAATCAAAAGTTTAATCAATACAAACAAATGATTGTTACGCTAAGATAGTCCCACGTCAGCCTTGCGGTTATATCATAGATATAACCCACCCATTTTATACCATCCAGCACGTAACGTAACCTACACGGCACGTTTCATCAAATATTATTGCAAGTGTTTCAAATGTTTATGCGTATACACGAGGGTCGTTCAAAAAAAAAGTTTCAGTGCCTCAGAAATCGCGAACAAAAAGTTTGGACAAAAAACAAGGTGATTTTCGTAATCTACGTTTTATTTTCAATTTTTCTACATAATCGCCGTAACGTTCGAGGATTTTTTCATAGCGTGGCACGAGTTTTTCTATTCCGAGCACGAAGTGCGTAGCGTCCAACTCTTTGAAGTACGATGTAACTGCGTCGCGAATTTCCTCAGTGTTATCGAATCGTTGACCGCCGAACCCCTGTTTCATCACCGGAAATAAGGAGGCAGTAAGAACGATGCTCGAACACAGTCCATTTGAATCTTTTCAATTGCTCTTAAGTTACGCGAGCAGAATGGGGCCGCGCATTATCGTGGATTAGGAACACCCCTTTCGTCAATAAACCTGGCCTTTTGTTCTTAATCCCGGTTCTTAATCGGTCCAAAACTTCACAAGAGTACGGTGATGAACCAGGCGTTCGTTTTTGACGTAGAACTACGTCTTTCATGAAGGGTGCCAGATCAGAAAACAGGTCACGTTTTTATGAAATAAAGTTAACGTTAATAACATTTGTTGCCGCGAACGGATTTTGGCGATTTACATACTAAACGAATCGGAAATTCCCTAAGATTTGTTTAATATGCTATACATTAGAATTCCTTGGTTTGTAAATGGTTAAAATTCATGAAAACTTTAAGCGTTTCCATTTTCCCATACATTTGTTCTGTCCATTTGTGTGCTTTCCCGAGCAGAGCTGTCAAGAACGAGCAACTTATCGACAACCAACGAAGGGGAAATCGTAGGATTTAAAGTCTCCGTGAACAAAGGAAAAGTAGAAGAATTAAGGGGAATACTTGCCTAGAGTATAAACAGTGGATCTCGCTGAGGCAAACTTTCATTCGGCATCGGACTGTTGAGCAATCCGGTTCACTTTGCTTTCGCTGCGCTTCGATCTAAGATTGGACGCTACCAGTGGTAATCCAACTTGGATATCGTCGTGTGGTGTTTTCAGTTCATTTTTCACGTTCTTCGTATCGTGTGTTTTTCTTTCCGCGTCATAAATTGGACGCTTCGCGTAGTGTGTGATGAACAAGAAGTGGAAGGCAGGCTCGAGCCCTGCAAAAAATGAATGCATTTCCAGGGGCAATAAAATTTCGAGGCAAGCGTCATCGAATGATGCACGCGACGTTGGTGCAGTGAAAAGCGCTCGCACTGAACCGAGCCTTCGCGAGTGTGACACCGCATCGACCAACAGCGAAGTAGGCGATTTCGGCGCGTCGGTCGAAAATGTAAACGCCGTTACCCAGGCAGCAACCAAAATCAAGTTCCCCCCGCTGGCGGTGAAGGCTGTCGCTCTTGACAAACTCATCAGCGAATTTGCATCGATGGGTGTTACAGCAGAGTACAAGCTGTGTGGCATAATTCAGTCTTTTCCAAGCAGTTAACATTGTTTATTTTCCGTCATCATAAGGGTTTCGTTGGTCACAGCATTATAGAATACTATCCGAAGGTATAAACAAGTGACTTATATAAAATAACAGCGTAGTTCTACGTCAACTATGCGGTCGTATCTTGGACACAACCTCCTATAATTTTTTAAAATTATTTTTAATTTTTTTTTTATTCAGTGCAATATACTTAATAAAGATCTCTACAATCAACAAATGGGCCGCTTGAGGCTATCGATGACCAGAAAGGTCCAACAGAAAAGGTGTTTTGTTCCATCAAGACAACGCAAGACCACACAATTCTGAGAGCTTGATTGGGATGTTTTAATGCATCCACCACCACCTGGCACCAAGCGATTACCACCTTTTTCTCGCATTGCAAAATTTCTAGGGTGATTAGAAATTGGGTTCAAGAGAAGATTGTAAAAATCTATTACTTGAGTTTTTCGTCAATAAGGATCAAGACTTCTATGATAGAAATATTTCCGCCATTATAATGGCAACAAATTTTACAACAAAACGGTGCATATTTGATCCAAATCAGACAATCCGAAACATATGAACAATAGTTTTGAATTTCACCCGAAAATGATGGATTACTTTTCCCCAACCTAATATTTGAATGAAAATTTCCACTTCAAGTTATTTGATTATTTAAAACACATAGTACTGAAACACATAATTATAATATTAAATTCTCTTCAGTCGCAATTTTCGCATCATGAGATTATTCCCCACTACCCTTCGCTTAGCAGCCATATTTTCACCTTCCAAAGAAACCAAAATCTTTTCACCTTTTTTCGGTTGTCGAGTCTATTAAGCCGGGTTTATACGTCGTCATTTATCCGAAGTAAACGTCAAAGATTCGGCGAATAACAAACGTATCCATACCACGAAATTTGACAATTGACTTGCATGTATGGCGCTACTCGCAACTGAGCTACTTTTATGTTTTTTTTTTGCTTTTAAACGGGCAAGTAACCTCATACATACAAATAAAATGTCGAACTCCACCGAATACTGGAATCAGCAAGCTCAACAATAGACTTCTCCAGTTCCAACTGTCGGCTCATACTGCCGTTTTGACATTTGTTTACCATTGTTATCGCGTAATACAGTGATACAAACTCGTAATCGTACTCCACCGTGCAGATCTCTATTCCCTCTTTTGGAAAATTCTATTCAGATAAAGTCATAGTGTCATATGAGAGTTGACACGCCAAGTACCGAACGTTTTGGGCAAACTTGAATGCTTCTTTTGTTCGGATTCCACGAATTTCCTTCGGTGTGGATGAGACAAAGGCGAGCCATCGGTAGGTCTTGTTAGATTCTTGGCAAACCAAGGATTTAACCATCAAGTGTAGAAAACACGAATACACAATTTTAGGGGTGCAGAAACTCCCTACAATAACTTCACTTCGCCAGCTTATTTACTTCAGCATCCTGAAGGAAAATATGAAGCAAAGTGTGAACAAAATGAGATTGAAATGAGGATTCAAGATTTACCAAGACAATGGCTCTAAACACAAGACACATAGTTATGTTACAATTGCTCAAACGTTATTCAAATTGTTCAACGCCTTATAAATCGATTTGAAATTTCAACCAGAGTACGAATATGAGTTTAAGTCACTTTTCATACGTTCACACATACATTCGCAATTCTTAGAGAAATAAATACCATTATTCTGAAAACAGATAGCAGACCTTTCAACTCTTATATGATACTAGATTGTTCCGAAATCTTGTTTTCGTCTTTCAAAAGAAGGGAAAAGAGATCTGTATGGTGGAGTACGATTACGAGTTTATATCACTGTATGTACGAATAATTCATCCGGTAAAAATTGTCTAATCATTGGTAATCAGCCTTATGCAGGCGCTACACGATTCGTCCAACGTTTCACTCGAATGTTGGACTCAAACATTTGACTCGATGAATCGACAAATGTTGTGACGAATGTGCTGCTACACGGTGAAGTGAATGTTCGATTCAATGCAATCGGTCCAAACAATCGACGAGTATTTGGATCGAATGTTTATTGTTTTTATTTACCATCAAAAACGTTAGGAAACTGGATGACGATGCGAGTATTGAAATTGCTGCCGTACACTGGAGAAATAGTTTAATAAAAGCAGCTACCAAATCTTTAGTAGCCAAAACATTGGTAAAATATACATATTTTTTGTAAATATTACCAAAATCGCGTAAAAGTGGTGTCAGACGCAATGAACGTTCTTACCAAGGATTCGTATATGTTACTTCATACCAAGGCGTTGTACTATAGGTGGACCGCAATGTCGAAATTGCTATTCGGCCATAGCTCGCGAAAAAAAAATTGTTTACAAAACAAATCGTATCTTTTGGTGAAAAATGCGTTCGTTGACAAAATACCTGCTCGCGCTTTACTGTAGCTAGGTATTTTTTGGATGTCTATTATAACAATTACCCATAATTGATTCTATTTTTTCAGATATCTACAATAAGCGGTCGAATCATAACAGTGCAGAAGGATGTTTTCAGTATATCTTTCCGTTTCTTGCCGTGCAATCAATGCCTTTCTTTCCATGCAAGATGTACTTCTGTTTGGCTCCCATCGGCGGGGAAAAGAATACTAGCAGCTTACGGCGATGGTGACAAAAAATAACGCTGATTGTAGCTTCACTGATTTCGCTCAGGGTGGAGGAGAATGCTGTGCATATACCGGGAAGGAGATTACCAGATCCAAAATATCCGGAAAGGGATGTTACATTGGTTTTGCATAAAGGCTAGAGCAAAAGGAGGTTGACAATGGTTGCAACAGGTTCGTGTTTACCTTTAAATTAGTTGTCTTTTGTGTTGCTATTTTGCCATATATTACAGGAAAGTAACCAATTGCATTGGATTTTAGAGGCGAATGAACTGAAAAGTTTAAAGCCTCTTAAATTAAACATCATCATCATTGAGTTGTGCACCCGTGGCCGAGTGGTTAGCGTCTCACATTATCTTGCCGGGTGTTCGGGTTAGATTCCCGTTCTGGCCGGAGGATTTTTCGTCAGAGAAATTTCCTTCGACTTGCACTGTTGTCACGCGTATTCTAGAGCTTGCCCCTCGGAATACATTGAAGGCGTGTTATTTGGCTTAAGAAATCTCAACTAAGTATTAATAAATGACGCTAGTTAATGCATTCGTTGAGACGGCAAAAGTTCCACAGAGAACGTTAACGCCATTCAAGAAGAAGATCATTGAGTTGTATGTTTTAATCAAGGGAAATCCTGAGCCTTGAATTTTGTGTTTGGACATAGAACTACGTCTTTCAGGAAGAGTGCCAAATTAGAAAACAGATCACGTTTTTATGAAATAAAGTTATCGTTATTAACTATTTTCACTGTTAACGAATTCTCATGATTTGCATACCAATCGAATCGAAAATTCTCTAGGATTTGTTCGGTATGTTGTACATTACAATTCGCTAATCTCTAAACGGTTTAAATTCATGAAAACTGAAAGAACTTCCTTTTTTTCCCGTACTTTTGTTCTGCCGATTTGTGTGTTAACCCTACCCGTATTTCGAATACTTATAACTCGAACATTTCTTAACAGATCGAAAAGATGTTTACATCAATTGATAGGAAATATTGCTACGCGTCTATCACAACCAAGAAAATGTTATTTTTCATGAGATGAACAATTTCGATGTATTCTAGAATAATATTCGAAGTGGATTGCATAATATAATTGCGTAGTTCTACGTCGAAAATATGCGGTCGTGTACTATTTTTCACCAATATATATTTCCTTATTTTTTCCTTCAGTTATTTTCCTCAACGAGTTGATATGAAGCCATAACCACACAACCAAACAAAAAGTAAATAATGTTGAAAGCTACGTCTCGCTACTCGTCTCACGTCTTGTCATGAAAGTGTCAAGAACGAAACACCTATCGTTCCAGCATCTTGCTTCATACCATTAGTAACCTTGTTTGTTTTGTCATACCTAACAGCTGTGAAGCGCGCACTTTGCAATTGCCATTTCTCTTTTGGTGACGAAGATAGATATTCGGAGGTGAGCATTTTGTTGATGTTATGTTTCATTACATGTATACATATTTAATATTATTAACATATGTTTTTCCTTTGTTCATGGGGACACGAGAGAACAAAATACGGATGAAACGTTGTGCTACCGACACTTTGTTAATCAGCTATCTCCGTCCCTGAATAATGCAAATCAGAGCGATGCAGCAGGAAGAGGAACGGAAACTTTTTCGAGTACTCGAGACTTTGGAAATGCATATGAAATTGATGTGGTTGAGGCTGCGATAGTAATTTTCCCCTTGTACGCTGCTCATAGAATAATTGATGTTATTAAGTACTGTTATTATTATTCACAATGATAATTTTTATATTGTAGAATAATTGATACTGTTTATAGAATAAGTTATATGTTATTAGTATAATGTATTCTAAGTATGTGGAGTTAAATGTAATCAAATACATTTTTTGAATTAAAAATAATTATTAAAAAATATTTTCATAATCCCTGATAGGTATTCATCACAAATGAGAAGCAACATTTTCACTGATATTCAACCAATGTTGGACCAACAAATCGCAGTTTGTTTGACATTTTTTCCTACCATTTTTCTTTCGTAACATGTACCAATGATTAGTAGGGTAGAAAATGACTAGAGAATTGGTAGCATGTACCAAAAAATTCGTCATATTTACTAAAATTTCCTCTCAGTGTAGCAATTGTATTGATATCGGGCTGTAAATTAAAAATGCTTGAAATCAACATTATTAAACTGCAATATTTTGCCGAACATTTTGAATTTTATGAATCAATTTCATAGTTCCTTCATCTAAAACTTGTAAACAAACCAATCTGTCAAAGATAGATTCGGACGGATCGTGTAGCGGTGTATCGAATGTCATCGAGTGTCGAATCAACAAATGACAAAATCCTTTGACTCGTGCCACTCGCGTTGGAAGGTAATCCACAACAAACGGATTACCTTCCAACGCGAATATTCGACACTCGACATTGGAGGTTCGTAGCTCGTCAGTCGACTACACGATGCGTCGAATCATCGAGCGTCCAACATTCAAGGGTGTTCGTCGCATCGTGTAGCGCTGGCTTTAGGGCATCCATATACTAATGCGGGCGCTACACGATTCGTTCAACATTTCACTCGAATATTGGACTCAAACATTTGACTCGGTGAATCGACAAATGTTGTGACGAATGTGCTGCTACACGGTGAAGTGAATGTTCGATTCAATGCAATCGATCCAAACAATCGACGAGTATTTGGATCGAATGTTTATTGTTTTATTTACCATCAAAAACGTAGGAAACTGGATGACGATGCGAGTATTGAAATTGCTGCCGTAGCAATTGTACTGATATCGGGCTGTAAATTAAAAATGCTTGAAATCAACATTATTAAACTGCAATATTTTGCCGAATATTTCGAATTTTATGAATCAATTTCATAATTCCTTCATCTAGAACTTGTAAACAAACCAATCTGTTAAAGATAGATTCGGATGAATCGTGTATCGGTGTATCGAATGTCGTCGAGTGTCGAATCAACGAATGACAAAAATCCTTTGACTCATGCCACTCGCGTTGGAAGGTAATCCACAACGAACGGATTACCTTCCAACGGGAATATTCGACACTCGACATTGGAGGTTCGTAGCTCGTCAGTCGACTACACGATGCGTCGAATCATCGAGCGTCCAACATTCAAGGGTGTTCGTCGCATCGTGTAGCGCTGGCTTTAGGGCATCCATATACTAATGCGGGCGCTACACGATTCGTCCAACATTTCACTCGAATGTTGGACTCAAACATTTGACTCGATGAATCGACAAATGTTGTGACGAATGTGCTGCTACACGGTGAAGTGAATGTTCGATTCAATGCAATCGGTCCAAACAATCGACGAGTATTTGGATCGAATGTTTATTGTTTTTATTTACCATCAAAAACGTAGGAAACTGGATGACGATGCGAGTATTGAAATTGCTGCCGTAGCAATTGTATTGATATCGGGCTGTAAATTAAAAATGCTTGAAATCAACATTATTAAACTGCAATATTTTGCCGAATATTTCGAATTTTATTAATCAATTTCATAGTTCCTTCATCTAAAACTTGTAAACAAACCAATCTGTCAAAGATAGATTCGGACGAATCGTGTATCGGTGTATCGAATGTCGTCGAGTGTCGAATCAACTAATGACAAAAATCCTTTGACTCGTGCCACTCGCGTTGGAAGGTAATCCACAACGAACGGATTACCTTCCAACGCGAGTATTCGACACTCGACATTGGATGTTCGTAGCTCGTCAGTCGACTACACGATGCGTCGAATCATCGAGCGTCCAGCATTCGAGGGTGTTCGTAGCATCGTGTAGCGCTGGCTTAATACACTGTCACTCGCGAGAACTGCCGAACTCTCAAGCTGGTGTAAATCAAGGCTCTTAACATACTGCCAGGCGGGTCAAAATGTGAAAACCACTCTACACTGAGAGGAAAATTTAGTAAATATGACGATTTTTTTGGTACATGTTACCAATTCTCTAGTCATTTTCTACCCTACTAATCATTGGTACATGTTACAAAAAAAGAATGGTAGGCACATATGTCAAACAAACTACAAATTGTTGGTCCAACATTGGTGCAATAACAGTGAAAATTTTGCTTCATATTTGTGAGAGGTAATCATCAGGGATAATGACAATATTTTTTAATAATTATTTTTAATTTAAAAAATTGTATTTAATTGCGTTTAATTCTACTTACTTAGAATACATTATACTAATAACTTATTCTATAAACAACATCAATAATTCTCGTTGGAATCATTCTATAAACTGCGTACAAGAGGCAAATTTCAATCGCAGCCTCAACCACCTCAATTTGATGAGCATTTCCAAAGCAAGTTCCCGTTCCTCTTCCTGCTGCATCGCTCTGATTTGCATTAGCTGATTAGCAGAGTGACGGTAGAATTAGCACGTTTCATCCGTATTTTGTTCTCTCGTGTCCCTATGAAGAAAAGAAATACATATGTTAATGATTTTAAATATGCAATAAATTATGTATGTTCACCTTAAGTTTTTTACGGTCGATGATGTGTTGAAGAAAGATTCCAATCTTAGCGACAGACTCGCCGTTACCTTCAATCCCATAGCTTGGATGGTTTTTGGTAAACAAGTATTACGAGTCTGGGATCATGCCAGCTGTAAAAACAAGGAAAAAGGTCAATAGTGTTGTAATGTATAGAATATAACTGATGTTTATCCTTGGCGGGAATATGAAAATAGTTTCCCGACCGAGGTGACTGATATAATGATGTAAAAAAACGAATACTTATCTCCGATTTGTTTATGATGAATGATTGTACTGCATATAATTTTAAGGCCAACTAAAAAAGAAAAAAATGGTATTAGGTCAATTATGTTAATATGGATCAAAATTTCTTGTGATATTTTCCCCGTCGAAACAAATTCTCGGGGGAGATGAATACTTAATTGAATTCAATAAAAACAAAGTGCTTACCTCCGAATCGCTTCGTCTTCAAAAGACAAAAGACAAAGTGCGCACATCACAGTTGTTAGGTATGACAATAAAAACAAACTTACTAATGGTATGAAGTAAAATATACGAATTCCTGGTAGGAACTTTCATTGCGTCTGACATCTTTTTTACGCAATTTTAGTAATATTTACAAAAAATGTGTATATTTTACCAATGTTTTTGCTACTAATGATTTGGTAGCTGCTTTTACTAAACTATTTCTCCAGTGTACCCTTAGAAAAATCCTCGGTCGAAAACTACTAAATACATTTGGTAATGCAAAATTAGTAGAATGTCCAAATTTTTTGTACATATTGTCAACAAACCCGCATCCCTACAAGAGATTAGTATATTTTACTCGATAACATTAGTAAGCTTGGATATTGTCATACCTGAAAACTGGTGAGAAAAGCGCGTATTAACCATTTTCATTGTTCCCATTAGGAAATACGGGGGTATAAGAAGGATATAATTCTGATACGTGCATTTTCGGCGAGAAAATGTAGCCGATATTGGGCTTCCGAATCATGGTTCTGCTTGACATATGTGTTTATTGGTACCGTCGAAAATGACTATAGATTTAAAAAAAATGAATGAAAATTTACTTTTCTATTTCGAATCTGTATTCTATGTACTACAGTATTACGTAATATTGAACTGGAATTGTGTTTGATAATGATTTTATATTATAATGGCGAGTTTTTGTAAATGTTGTGTGTTGTGAAATATATAGAGAGCGTCGTGTTTTTAGTAATCGAATATTTTAAGAATCTCCATTCAAATTTTAAGTTTGAAAAACTGGCTTCGCGAATTTCACAATTGTTTCGTATTAAATATGATTAGCGAATGGGTGCACCTTGTTACATAGATCTGCCTTGAGCTCGCCGATAGTTTGGCAATGACAGCTAAATTTGCGACACATCTTGACTCGCGGATTATATCCTCTTGGCCGGGGCCTGTTGGTAATATTTACCAAAAAAAATCGTCATATATACAATTTTTTTCCGAGAGTGCATCACTTTTTCCACCCGTATGTAGAACACCCGGTATCGCATTTTTTTTCGTCGCGAGACACGGCTTACAGATAGCGAATTCGTTTTTAAAACTGAGTCAGTGCCAAACTGACTCTGTAATAAAAAAACGTTTTCAGTTTCACGAATGCGGTGGTTTGTTGGTGTGCGTTATATAGTCTGATTTGTTTATATTTACGACGGCAAATGTACAGTGTCGACGTCTGGTGGTGATATTAGTGCTTGGGAGGTAAATTGTTCTCCATCAGATCAGAAGGGCCAAGTGCAGTGTAAACATATAAAAGTTTGAATGAAAATTTTTACTTAATATTGTTTGATTACCTAACACATGTAGTTCTGACACTCACTTAACCATTTGTCGTTGCATTTCCTGTTTGTTCCACAAATAATTACTATTATAATATAAAACCATCATTAGACACAGTTTTCGTTCAATATTCTGCGATATCGGAAAAAAACTTTTATTTAATCACATAAAATAAATATTCGATCAGTTAAAGTAAATTTTCATTCATAATTTTGATTTTGAAATTTATTCCACCTGAATATCCATCATTATTTTCACCTCCCAATGAAAGCACACGTAGCTTAATGCCGTCTACTCTACTCTTCAAAATCAGAATCCGAATTGGATTACGATTCCAATAATACAAAAGCAAAAGCAGCAGGTTTTCCATTTTCATAGTCTTTATTTTTAGATTTTCCAAAACAATATTCGGAACTTGACAGTTCAGTATAGTTGTATTGGTGAACCCGAGTGCCAACCCGTGAAACATCTCAGTGCGAAACTAACAGCTTTCGGGGCGAACTAGTGCGAAACTGAGTGTGAAACTGAGTGAATAAAAAAACGTTTTGACAGCAGTTGGTACGGCACTGGGGTTGAAACTGAACAAAAACGAATTCGCTAAGGGTGCTCATACACTGTTTGACCGAAGCCAAATATTTGACTCTTTTTGACAGATAAAATTTGGTCAACGTGTACTGATCAAATATTTTCTACACAAAACACGACAAGCAAATATTCAATTATTGGATGCCTAGAATATTTTTTCAGTCTATTCTTCGAACCTATCGGTACATGGTTAGGTTACCTTGAATATTTCAGTTGATTTTTTCCATGTTCGGTGTTTGATATTGTTTACTACTGTTGAAAATTGAAGAGTGGCAAACAAAATAGTGTTTGTACAAATATCAAATCAAACCTTATCTGTCAAAAAATATCAAATATTTGACCTACGGGCAAACAGTGTACGGCCACCTTAAAGCGGACCTTACACGGTCAACTTTATTGACAATATGATGACATTTGAAAGCATAATGACAGCTGAACATGGCCGACAACGCAGAAATCCTGATTTTCTGATTTTCGAGCATCAATATCGTGACATTTCATATGGATGCATGATGTTGACGTTTTACCTCACGGACTTCCAGACTGAGTTGCCAGATATGCAAGCGCACATTTAATTTTTGTTAGTCTTTTTTGCGATTGCAATTAAAATTTATAAACTACTGAAATTGTAGGAATCATAAATGGAAGCTTTTGGTTTGGAAAACCGATACTTTGAATAGCAAAATACGATACTTTTCACGATACAAATCAAAACTTCAAAGTAAACTGACAATGTGATGGTGAGAGAGTGGATGAAACTTAACAACGTTTTAGGAATTTTTTAACGTTGAACTCGGTCATTCTCTGCGCTCGTGAGCGGGTTGTGTGTTTCTTCACACTCCGCTATAAAATTTGGAGAATGAGAAGATCTGGGAAAATCACAGATGAAAAAACATCATGTGTTAATTCAAGCTACAGTAGAATCCCGATTATCCGCGGAATAGTCGGGCAAACTCACCGCGATTAACGAAAATCGAGGATGACCCATTAAAGGACAAAAAATGCAAACACGAAAAGAGATGTTTCAACATAAAAACTATGTTCTATCAATACAGAAATCAATCAACTATTCATCTATAAGGTCGTGTACACCAGTGGCTAAATAATGTAAAAGCCATGACCACAACAAAAGAGCATGGGCCTACCACTCACTAACAAATTCCGGGAAGGCCTATTGATTTACTATGGAACTCGCAGTCACGAATAATCCGCAGGGCGGATCACCCGCTCGCGGATAATCGGGGTTCTACTGTCATAATCTCATTTATGGAATAAAAACATTTGCTTGCAGATAAAATAACTTGCATATATTTTCGCAAACTAAAATAATCTGGCATCTCTGAAACTGAAAGGAACAGTCTATATTTGTGAAACGAGTATTATGATGTATTTTTTAGAAGAAAAACCGAATTCTAAAGTGTAAATTATGAATGAAAATTAACTTTTCCAAATCAAATTAGTATTCTATGTGAATGCAAATCACTTTTTTTCTGCAAGTGGTGAGAAAATCCCATACAAAAATTATGTCTGAAATTGACGTTATATTATAATAATACATTTTAGTAGGAATATCTGAAAATTCAGGGGAAATAGGTTAAGTTAAGGTTAGGACTACGCGCTTCAACTAATTAAATAATACCAAGTAGATATTTTCATTCAAATTTTACCAATTGAAAATTGCCTTTTAGCCTTCTAATCTGATAGAGAATAGTTTGGATCCCAAACTCAAATGTCGCCACTAGCCATCGCGGATATTTTCGTTGTCTCGGGTTGAGGGCGATATTGACCGTGTAAGGTGGAAAAATATTGATTGAGGTTAGATCAGATGTTGAAAGCCTAGCTGTCACGATATTGAAGACACTTATTGTCAATCCGGTTGATCGTGTAAGGTGCCCATAAGAGACAAGGCTAGTTCTTTAGCGAGTAAACATTTTTTTTGATGACGTCATCCGAATAGTCAGTGTAAACAGTCGCCAGTTGTATTTTGTTTTCCTACTTATGCGTAAATGTTCCTGAAATGAAAAGTCGAAAATGGTTCAATGCGCTGTGAGCGGGTGTATAAATTATGAAAATGATATTATCGGGCCAAAAAAGAGATTCTTTCGCTTTCCGAAAAACCGAGAATTATGTTCTTTGTGGATAAATGTTTTATCAAATTATTCATGGTGTTAAATATAATCAACTATATTATCAACGCACTAACTTACAAAGCACGTAAAATAAAAAATAAGAACACATTGTTTACTTCAACGACTCAGATGACGTCACTAAAAAATGACTGATCCGAAGTAGCTAGCTTTGTCTCTGTAAGCCGTGGTCGCGAGAGAACTGTCAATATTCTCATCGCTCTTGCCACCCATATGTTCCGAGAAGCTGATGATAACGCTCAGTTGTGATTCTAATTTTGTATATAGAGGGTGTAGAATTGACGTTGTATTTGAACGGTATATTTAACGTAACTATATTTCTGAAGATTACATGGATTTACCTTGCTATAGCAATAAATGCAGTGGCTTTTCGTAATGATGTGCTGAAACGACGAAAAATATTGCCCATAATCTCAGTGTATTGAGCTGAATGCAATTTTTAGTGCGGCAGTTTGTTTCGAACGATGATATTCGTTTTCTGATGAGTGACAGTGTTTTGTGAGTGCACGAGGAGGCTATTTTCGAAATACTTCCTATTGCTTTTGTGATCACCCGTTCATTTGGTTCTTTGGGTAAATTTTGGGGGAAGGTGCATTGTTCGATTGACTGTTGTAGAAGGTATGTAACACAAATGTTCACTTTCAATTGTGCGTATGATGAAAATGTTTCCGTGATACAGTTCTGGTTGTGTTCGATATTTTTAATTCATTCAGAGTAATCCACAATGACAGTACATTATAGTTACTGAATGTAGGTCAGCACTTTCATTGTCAGTAAATAATGTTAACTTGATGTTGATTCAGCGATAATTACCGAAAAATTTGACGATCATTCGTCCTTTATTCGATTGTCCTTGCGCTGCAGCTTTAGCTTCTGTTTATTTAAACAGATTTTATGAAAGTGTTGAACAAACCAACTGACCGTGAATAGATATATAAATTCAACCAAGGGAATTAAATACGAGACTATCACAAAAATATTACCACTCAATCGTGGGATAAACCTCAAATTCTGAAATTCTTCTAAATTCTTGTTCGTTTACTGCATTTCCGTAACATTCCTATGCTTATTGTTTGTCGTTTATATATATTCGAAGTACTACAATCTCACGTATCATGAAACGTGAGTTTGAGTCGTTTAGTGCATCGATTTTTCCGTCATTAGTTTTGTTCAAAGCTCCTTCAACGTGTTGTGCTTTAAAAATAATTGTAATTCATTGACATACATACATTGATATAGCTGTTGAAAAGTGATAATATGAAAAAGTGATAAATGATCATTTATAATTGTTACGGCCCTGATCAATGAGTGAACACAGGCCGCTAAATGCGCAATGAGTTAGTAATCGAAGTAGACAATGGCAACTGAAAATCATTTTGAAAACTTGAAAAACGTCTTGAATTTGTTGTTATAAAAAATATATTGCATTGTGAGAACTATTAGTTTAAAAAGAATTTGCATAGTTTAAAGGTAGGCTGTTGTCATAGAAGAAAAGGGAGAAACAGAACATTTATTTTACTTTTAGTTCGTAACCGTTACTCTGTACTGAGAAGACAGGAAGATTGGGGGAAAAATATAAGGAAAAGGAAAAACCAAATTTGTAAGAGATATAAAATAATGTATTTGTTCCAATAGTAATTTATGTATATTATAGCTTTGAGTGTGACATAAATATCATACTACATCGAGTGGTTTTTTATTCAATATGCTGCCCCGAACACCCCCAACATTTTCTCAAAGAAATTTGCCCGTGATGACGCGCTTTCCTTGTTGCGACCGAGACGAACAGTATGACGATATGGTGGAATGTGGCCGATGCACAAAATGGTACCATTATTCATGTGTCGGAGTGAACCAGAGCGTAGCGGAGCTAGCATGGTTCTGTAAGAAGTGCCTCGGAGAGGACTTATCGACTCATGAGTTGTTGGGGAAACCGGGAGCGTCCCGCATCCAACCATTCCGAGCAGCAAAAACATCGAAGAGTAATAAGGAGCATTCTGGCCAGTCTGAAGGTGTAAATGTTGTAAAAACATGTTCGAATCGTTCAGTGCAAAGCCAAACGGCTTATAGCAGCGCAGCATCAAGTAAGAATAGTCGCAAAGGTGGAAGTATTAAATCGACAGGATCCAAACAAGACCTAGCTGTGAAGCGGATTGAAGAACTTATGGAAAAGAGCCGCCTGGAGACATTAGCGGAGGAGAATCAGCTAAAGATTTTGGAACTGAAACAGAAACAGATAGAACGTAAGAAGCAGGAAATGGATGAACTGCTACAGCTGTCGAAAGTGATCGAAGAGGACTCTGAAGACGAAGAAAAAGAAGATAACGTTGGTTATAGAAAGAGGATAGGAGAGTGGATATCACAGTGCGAGAAAGTGCATCCTGTTATGCCGCAGTTTGCTGATGATGAGAAAAATCCATCTGGAGAGTTTTCAACAAGATTTTCTGTAGTACCGTCGAGAGACAGCGAGGGAGAACGGGAAAGAAGAGATCATTTCCAAATGAGGAGCTCTAGCTTGATAGAAGTTCCTTCAAAACTACAAATTGCTTCGCGACAGGTTTTTCCGAGGAGTTTACCGACGTTTTCAGGGCGTCCAGAAGATTGGCCGTTATTCATCAGCGCATATGAGCAGGCGAATTTGTCATGCGGATTCACCAATGCTGAGAATCTTGTAAGGCTGCAGGAGGCATTGAAGGGGAAGGCCCTGGATGTTGTGCGGAATCGATTACTTCTTCCAGATAACGTACCAACAATAATTGAGAAGCTACGTCGTCGATTCGGAAATCCAGCGATTCTGTCAACTATGATGGCCCAAAGGATCCACAAGCTCGAAGGTCCAGATTCGGAGAATTTGGAATCTGTCATTGAGTTTGGAAGTGCGATTGAGGAATTCACGCAACATCTGGAGGTTGCAAAGCTCACCGACCACTTGAAGAATCCCATACTCATGCAGAGTCTAGTACAGAAGCTTCCATCGTGCTATGCTATGCAGTGGGTAGAATATAAGCGTCGAGCGAAGACAGTAGACTTGAAAACCTTCGGAAAGTTTATGGAGGACCTTGTAGATAAGGCATTAGAAGCAACGTTCGAGAAATTGGACGGATCATCTTCCAAGAAGAGTGAAAAACCGAAAGCTAAAGGTTTCATTTACTCGACAGAAGAATCCTGTAAGGTTCCCGAGAAGCTGAAGTACGATTTTGGTAAGAAGCCACAAACCCTCCAGATACAACATTCATCGAAGAAGGAAGTTAGCTGCTCTGTCTGTCAAATACCTGGACATTTTGGCCGTAATTGTAGAGAATTTCGTAACAAGAGCCTGGAAGATAGATGGAGAATCGTGAAACGTAGGGAACTCTGTCCGCTTTGTCTCTACAATCACGGAAATTCGCCATGTAGGTCAAATATTCGCTGTGACGACAAAGACTGCAACGAACATCATCACCCGCTGTTGCACCCTGCTATTCATGAAGGGACATCCATAATGGAAGCGCCGTGT
The DNA here is from genome assembly GCF_029784135.1 of Toxorhynchites rutilus septentrionalis. Taxonomy (NCBI): domain Eukaryota; kingdom Metazoa; phylum Arthropoda; class Insecta; order Diptera; family Culicidae; genus Toxorhynchites; species Toxorhynchites rutilus. The sequence goes on from NC_073746.1 coordinate 185,343,086, forward strand.
AACAATCATCGTTTACCTAGCAGAACAGTTATGTTTCGCATAATTCCTGTGACGTTATACCACGACAGTGAAGAAGTGGATACGTTGGCACTAGTGGATGAAGGATCATCAATTTCACTAATAGATTGTGAAGTAGCGAAGCTTTTACGAGTTGATGGACCATGCGAACCATTGAAAATGTGTTGGACGAATGGAGTCAGTCGCACTGAAACCAATTCTAAAAAAATAGACTTGATGATTTCTGGAAGAAATCAATCGAAGCGTTTTGATCTGCGAGCAGGGAGAACTGTCAGTAAACTTGACCTACCAGCTCAGCATCTGGATTCGAGACAGCTCATTCAAGAGTTTCAGCATCTTAAGGATATTGAAATATTGAGTTATGGTTTGGACACACCAAAGGTGTTGATTGGAATAGATAATATACATCTAATAGCTCCACTCGACTCCAGAATTGGAAGAACAGGAGAGCCAATTGCTGTGAGATGTCCGCTCGGTTGGACGGTTTACGGGCCGCGTCCGAATATTGTAACCAGTGTAAATTTCCTCGGACATCATCGTTGTGTTTGCGAAGAATGTAGCACGTCTGACCAAGAGCTGTATAACATGATGCGAGACAATTTTCAACTAGAGGCAATTGGATTCTCACCAGTACAACTTGAATCAAAGGAAGATCGCCAGGCACGGGAGATCCTGGAGCAGACAACTATGCGTGTGGGAGAGCGATTTGAAATCGGCCTTCCCTGGAAGGAGGGGGAGCCTCGATTTCCGGATAGTTACCACATGGCTTTGAGACGGCTAAGGAACTTGGAGGCACGAATGAACAAGAGTCCAGGAGCTCGAGATATGCTGCAAAAACAGATCGAAGAATACATATTCAAAGGTTATGCACACAAGGCCACGGATCATGAGTTATTGGATACACCTAAAGAACGAACCTGGTACTTACCTTTGAATTTTGTCATCAACTCGAAAAAACCTGGAAAGGTTAGAATGGTGTGGGACGCCGCTGCAAAAGCTAATGGTGTTTCGTTAAATGATAAATTGCTGACAGGACCAGATCTGGTTACATCTTTATGTACGGTACTCAACTGTTTTCGGGAAAGAAAGGTGGCATTCGGAGGGGACATCCGAGAGATGTTCCATCAGATTCGAGTACGGTTCGAAGATCGTCAGGCACTGCGATTCCTTTTTCGATCGCATGAAAATTGTGAACCTGATGTTTACGTGATGGATGTGGTTATTTTCGGGGCCAACTGTTCCCCTTATCTGGCCCAGTTTGTCAAGAATATGAACGCTCGAGAACATTCAAATCAGTATCCTGCAGCGGTAGACGCCATCATTCGAAAGCACTACGTTGATGATTATTTCGACAGTGCAGATACCGAGGATGAAGCTTTGATACGAGCAAAAGAAGTCAGAAAAGTCCACGCTGACGGAGGGTTTGAAATTCGAAACTGGATCAGCAATTCACCAAAGGTGCTGGAAGGGCTAGGAGAAACAAGAGATATGGTGATCAAATTCCAAGATATGAACCGTTCGGAAATGAAAAGAGTGCTTGGGATGTTGTGGCAACCGGCGGATGATTCATTTGTATTTTCCACTGAAATGAGAGAGGATTTGCGACCATTTGTTCAAAATGGAGCTTGGCCCACCAAACGAATAGCTCTCCGATGTATCATGAGCATGTTCGATCCGAAGCAGTTTCTAGCGCCGTTGTTGATTCATGGTCGTATTCTAATGCAGGATTTATGGCGCAGTGGTATTGATTGGGATGAAAAAATAGGAGAAAAACATTTTCAACGGTGGCTGAAATGGACTGAGTTGTTCCCGCTGATAAACAACGTGAGCATTCCCCGATGCTATCTCGGTGACACAAGGTGCAATGCATACGAGACTGTACAGCTTCACGTGTTTGCCGATGCTGGAGAAGATTCCTATGGATGTGTAGCATATTTCCGTTTCACGGATGGAGAGCATATTCATTGTTCCTTTGTGGAAGCGAAAGCGAAAGTGGTTCCTCTGCAATACATCTCCATACCAAGAAAAGAGTTGGAGGCTGCCGTGTTAGGAGCTAGATTGATGAAAACTATTTGTGAGAATCATTCATTTACAGTGAAGAAACGGTTCCTATGGAGTGACTCGAACGCTGTGGTATCATGGGTGAAATCTGACTCGAGACGATATAAACCTTTTGTGGCTCATCGAATTGGAGAGATATTGAGTGTTACCAATCCGAATGATTGGCGCTGGGTTCCCACCAGAAGCAATGCAGCAGATGATGTAACCAAGTGGGGCAAGACAACGCAGATCAGCTCAAACAGTCGATGGTTCCGTGGACCAGATTTCCTGTATCAAGTAGAGGAGTGTTGGCCGGAACAAAACCAGCAATCGGTTGAGATAGAGGAAGAGCTGCGATCAAGTGTGTTGCTGCATCAAATAATTTTGCCAGATGCAGTGATGGCCAGAGTGGAGCACATATCGAAGTGGAGGGTGTTGGTTAGAACAGTAGCAACTATGTTCCGCTTCGCGTCCAACTGTCGACGGAAAATCAGGAACCAGCAGACCGAAGCGTTACTATCATCAAAAGAAACCAGTACTGAAGTCCCGACGGTGATAGTTCCATTACGACAAGAAGAGTATTTGGCGGCGGAAAATTGCTTGTGGCGAGTAGCACAAGGTGAAGAATTTGCAGACGAAGTGAAAACGCTTATAAGAAACGAGGAGTTGCCACAAGATCAAAGGAAATCGATAGAGAAGAGCAGTCTTCTGTATCGACTATCACCGTTTCTGGACGAGTTCGGGGTGGTGCGCATGGAAGGTAGGACCGTAGCTGCTGAGTATGCAACGTTCGATGTGAGATTTCCGATAATACTACCGAAGAATCATCTTATCACGAGAAAGTTGTTAGAAGCATATCATCGCGAATGTGGTCATGGGAGTCGGGAAACAGTGGTGAATGAGGTTCGCCAACGATTCTATATTCCCGGATTGCGATGTTTAATAGACAAAGTTATGAGAGGCTGCTTGTGGTGCAAAGTACGAAAAACAAAACCGCTTGTTCCTCGGATGGCACCGCTTCCTAGGTCACGGATGGCAGTAACGATGCATCCGTTCTCATTCGTTGGATTGGACTATTTCGGCCCACTGGAGGTGGTGATGGGTCGAAGACGAGAGAAGCGATGGGTGGCGTTATTTACGTGTCTGACAGTTCGCGCTGTGCACCTGGAAGTAGTACACAACCTGACGACTCAGTCGTGTGAGATGGCAATTCGTCGATTCGTTAAGAGATATGGAAGTCCAACTGAATTTTTTTCGGATAACGGGACGAATTTCGTAGGAGCTAGCAGAGATCTTATGAAACAGATACAAAAGATAAACACAGAGTGTGCCGATACATTCACAGGTTCTCGAACCAGGTGGACATTCAATCCGCCTTCCGCGCCACACATGGGAGGTGTGTGGGAGCGAATGGTTCGTTCGGTGAAAGAATCCATGACAGCATTCACGGACAGAAAACGATTGACGGACGAGGTTCTTCAAACTGCGTTAGTAGAAGCTGAGAGCCTTATCAATTCGCGTCCTCTGACATATGTGTCTACAAATGTGCAGGATGATATGGAAGCTCTCACCCCGAATCATTTCCTGCGAAGTTGTGCTCTAGGGGAATGTATGCCATCGAGAAACCCGGTAGAATTAGCTGAGACATTACGTAATAGCTATCGTCAAGCTCAGTACGAGGCAGATGAAATATGGAGTCGTTGGCAACGTGAATATCTACCTACAATGAATCGGAGAACAAAGTGGTTTACAGATCAGAAGCCGGTCGCAGTAGGAGATTTGGTATATGTTGCTGATACTGAAAAACGAAATACTTGGGAACGTGGTATTGTAGAAGAGGTTTTCATCGGAAGAGACAGCAGAGTACGATCGGCAATCGTGCGAACCAGTTCTGGAGTAAAAAAGCGACCAATCGCGAAACTAGCTGTGATGGAGCTTGGAAATTAAATAGTAAGCCTGTAATTGTCTTGACCAACACCAGGGCTTACGGGGTGGAGGATGTTACGGCCCTGATCAATGAGTGAACACAGGCCGCTAAATGCGCAATGAGTTAGTAATCGAAGTAGACAATGGCAACTGAAAATCATTTTGAAAACTTGAAAAACGTCTTGAATTTGTTGTTATAAAAAATATATTGCATTGTGAGAACTATTAGTTTAAAAAGAATTTGCATAGTTTAAAGGTAGGCTGTTGTCATAGAAGAAAAGGGAGAAACAGAACATTTATTTTACTTTTAGTTCGTAACCGTTACTCTGTACTGAGAAGACAGGAAGATTGGGGGAAAAATATAAGGAAAAGGAAAAACCAAATTTGTAAGAGATATAAAATAATGTATTTGTTCCAATAGTAATTTATGTATATTATAGCTTTGAGTGTGACATAAATATCATACTACATCGAGTGGTTTTTTATTCAATATGCTGCCCCGAACACCCCCAACAATAATATTCATTTTCCATTTTTTTTGTTATTGTTATATTTTCTAATCATATTTCTATCGTATAGGAACGACTATACCAGTTTCCAATTTTTCTATATGCCCTATTCATTCCTTCTTGTCTGATTGCAGTATACTGCTACAAATCATAACAACTCTCTTAACCGTTTGAGTGCGGTGCAAAATTTTGTGAGCATACGCCGAAAATGCGAATGAGTTTGGGTATATTTGAAAAAATACTCAAGAACGCAGATAACTGTTTAGTCACAAAAGTTGTATTAATGAAAAAAACACACATAAAAAGTGAGTTTTGTAATCACATTAACTTCCTTATTTTTTTTTATTAATTCGTTTATTTTTGCAGGCTCAGTAACTTAAGTTTAAAGGAGCCGAATTCTTAAATATAATTTTAAAACTATATATATAAACAATTTTCTTACATCTATGGTTAGTAAGGTGGAAAACCGATTACTCGCGGTGTACTCGAGTTTAGGAGGGTGACATATTTTTAGGAGAAGGATGGGGTATAAGAAAACTGTAACAATGTTGATGAACACTCAATTCTTAAATCTGTTTGTATATCTATAGTGTTTTTACATTTCAACTTATTATACTATTTATAGCAAGGGGACGAATTACCCGCAAAGGAAGGAAAGGAGGGTATAAGGACATAGGGACAATCACACACGAAGATCGATAGCTTTAAGGAAAACATATATATGGGACATGTAATCAAGGTCTAACCGAGCCAACACATCTCTCACCGGCACATTGGGCTGTCTTCCTCGGGCCCGAAGGGAGTTTTCTAAATTCGATCTGGCGACCAGATACACCTCGCACGACCAAACAACGTGCTCGATGTCGCGATAACCTTGGCCACAAACACAGAGATTGCTGCTGGCAAGATTGAAACGAAAGAGTAGTGCATCTAAAGAACAGTGATTGGACATGAGTCGGGAGAAGGTGCGAATAAAGTCCCGACTCAATTCCAGACTTTTGAACCACGGATTGAGGCTAACCTTAGGGATAATCGAGTGAAACCACCGACCCAATTCATCTTCATTCCACTTGCGTTGCCAGTTAGCGATGGTATTTTTGCGGACTAAAGAATAAAATTCATTGAAGGCGATTTGACGCTGATAAATATCGCCTTCAATTGCACCTACCTTTGCTAATGAGTCAGCCCTCTAATTACCCGGAATTGAGCAATGAGAAGGGACCCAGACTAAGGTAATGACGTAACAGCGTCTGGATAAAGCACTCAAAATTTCTCGTATTCTCTCAAGGAAGTACGGCGAGTGCTTTTCCGGCCTCACTGAACGGATAGCTTCGACAGAACTAAGACTATCCGTTACAATGTAATAGTGTTCAACAGGTCGTGAGGTGACGCTGTCCAGCGCCCAATGAATTGCTGCCAATTCAGCAATATACACTGAGCAAGGATTCTGAAGACTGTGTGAGGTGCTAAAAAATTCGTTGAACACTCCAAATCCTGTGGACTCATTTATAGTGGACCCATCAGTAAAGTACATATTATCACAATTGATACCCCTATATTTTTCATCGAAGATCGTTGGAGCGATCCTCGATCGTTGGTAATCTGAATATCCATGGATATCTTGCTTCATGGACAGATCAAAATTCACAGAGGAATTGATGTAGTCAGGGAAACAAACACGGTTGGGAATATACGAAGAAGGATCAACCTGCATGGAGATGAATTCATGATATGAACTCATGAATCCGGAGTGAAAATTTAGCTAGATCAGCTGCTCAAAATTTCCGATCACCAATGGGTTCATAACCTTACACCGGATGAAGAACCGAAGAGATAATAATTTGAAGCGATCTTTTAGTGGGAGTAGGCCTGCCAAAACCTCGAGACTCATGGTATGCGTTGAGGGCATACATCCCAACGCGATACGGAGACAAAGATACTGAATTCGCTCGAGTTTAATGAGGTGTGTTTTGGCAGCTGATTGAAAACAGAAACTGCCATACTCCATCACTGAGAGAAAAGTTGTTCGATACAACATTATAAGATCTTCGGGATGGGCTCCCCACCAGGTGCCGGTAATTGTACGGAGAAAGTTTATTCTTTGTTGGCATTTTTTACTCAGATACCTAATATGGGCCCCCCAAGTACATTTGGAGTCGAACCAGATCCCAAGATGCTTGAATGACATAGCATGAGTGATCGGTTTATCCAAAAGTTGAAGCTTTGGTTTTGCTGGTCTATGCTTCCTAGAAAAAACCACCATCTCTGTTTTCTCCGTGGAGAATTCGATCCCTAGCCCAATGGCCCAGGTTGAAAAATTGTTCAAAGTATCTTGTAAGGGTCCTTGCAGGTCGGATTCGTTTGATCCTACGACAGACACCACTCCATTATCTGCAAGTTGTCTTAGGCTGCAATTTTGTGTAAGGCAATTGTCGATGTCGCTTACATAGATGTTGTACAAAAGGGGGCTTAAACATGAGCCCTGGGGGAGTCCCATGTAGGAGACCCGACTTACTGTCGAATCCCCGTGAGAAAAATTCAAATGTTTCTCACAAAGCAAGTTATATAACATATTATTCAATAGAGGCGGCAGACCCCGAGAGTGTAATTTGTCTGACAAAACCTCTATTGAAACAGAATCAAAGGCCCCCTTTATGTCCAAGAATACTGAAGCCATTTGTTTTTTTTTCGGCGTAAGCCATTTGAATTTCTGAAGAAAGCAACGCAAGACAATCATTCGTCCCCTTGCCCCTGCGGAACCCATATTGTGTATCTGAGAGTAGGCCATTCGTTTCAACCCAACGATCAAGGCGAAACAAGATCATTTTCTCCAACAATTTCCGTATACAAGACAGCATTGCTATTGGGCGGTACGAATTGAAGTCGGACGCGGGTTTTCCGGGTTTTTTAATAGCTATAACTCGCACTTGTCTCCAATCATCTGGAACAATATTATGCTCCAGAAACTGATTGAATAAATTCAACAAGCGATGTTTCGCCACATCAGGGAGGTTTTTCAGCAAGTTGAACTTAATTCTATCCGATCCCGGAGCAGAATTGTTACAAGAAAGGAGAGCAAGAGAGAATTCTACCATCGAAAACTCGGAATCAAGATCGTACCTATCTTGTGGTATACCTCGAACAATTTTTTGCACAGGTGCGGAATCAGGACAAACCTTCCGTGCAAAATTAAAAATCCATCGATGTGAATATTCCTCGCTTTCATTCGATGAAGAGCGATTTCTCATGTTTCGAGCCACTTTCCATAATTTTTTCATTGACGTTTCTCGTGATAAACCTCCCACGAAATTTCGCCAATAAGCACGTTTTTTCCCTTTGATCAAATTTTTGAACTGATTCTCAAGGGCTAAATACGTTTGAAAATTTTCAGGGGTTCCACGTTTCCGAAAAGCTTTAAATGCATTCGATTTATCCTGATAAAGCTTGGAACATTGGCTATCCCACCATGGATTGGGAGGCCTTCGACGAATAGTGGAGCCTGGGATGGGTTTCGTTTGAGCGCGAACCGCGCTGTCATATATCAAACGAGAAATGAAGTTATACTCCTCCAATGGAGGCAAACCATCTCTGGAATTGATGACTAGAGCAATCGCGTCCGCATATTTTTTCCAGTCAATGTGTCTTGTGAGGTCATATGCCATGTTTATAGATTCTGAAGAATTCGACCCAATGGTGATGGAAATTTTGATTGGCAAGTGATCACTACCGTTGGGGTCCTGGATTACATTCCACTTGCAATCTAACGATAGTGAATTCGAGCAAAGCGAGAGGTCAAGAGCACTTGGTTTAGCAGGAGGTTTAGGTACACGTGTTGTTTCCCCAGTGTTTAAAACGGTCATATTGAAGCTGTTACAAAGGTCATATATCAACAATGAACGATTGTCATCGTACTGTTCCCCCCAGGCAGTTCCGTGAGAGTTGAAGTCTCCCAAGATCAATCGTGGCTCAGGAAGGAGTGAGCACATGTCAGCAAGTTGCTTGCGGCAAACCGCAGCTCTCGGAGGCCAATACAAGCTGACAATACAGAGGTCTTTGCCTCTGATGTTTGCATGACAAGCAACAGCTTCGATCCCTCCAATAGGTGGAAGTTCAATTCGAAAAAATGAGTGGCACTTATTGATCCCCAATAGCACCCCTCCGTATCTGTCATCACGGTCCAAGCGTATAATATTAAAATCGTGGAAAGAGAGATCATTTTGAGAAGAGAGCCAAGTTTCGGACAGAGCAAAAACATCACAGTTGAAGTTATGAATTAAAAATTTGAACGTATCCAATTTAGGTATAAGACTACGACAATTCCACTGTAAAACAATGATATCCCCGACCTCTCTATTTGAATTAGACATCAAGAGAGATAATCATTGCAAGGAGGGGCCATGTTTGCATCAATTGTTGCAGAATTGTCTTTAATACTGGAAGCATTGAGATGACAATGGTTCTGATGGAGTCGGAAACATTAAAACACGTGAAGATTTGATCCACAAGGTCAGTCAACTTTATAAATCCCGATTGGGAAGTTGAGCTGGACGCAAAAAAAGGGACATTTGGGGTTTTTGATGTCCCCTCGAGTGCTGGGTCGTTCGAAGGTGAACTATTCCCACGGAAGCCAGGAGGAACCTGATTTGGCTTGTCCGCTGCACTCGATTTTTTAGGCAAGCTAACAGGGGTTTTCACCGGGGGAACTTGTTCTTGAAATTTGGGAGTGGTCACATTTTTGCGCCGGGGATTCCCTTTGAAAATACACGGTGTGCCCCCGCTAGCTGTGTCCGCTTCCATTTCGTCAACTGGCAACGTGGAAAAGGTATTGTGTGTCGATATTGATTGTTGTTGTTGTTGGGCCAGTGGAGAAGCGCCCTTCAAAATTTCCGCAAAAGTGCGCTTCGAGCGTTCCTTTAAAGAGCGCTTCTGTTTCTCCCAGCGACTCTTGTAAGTTTCACAAGCTGAGAGCACATGTGGGGTCCCTCCACAATATGGACACTTATGCTCAGTCGCACTGCAAGATTCGCCCACATGTTGCTCTCCGCAAGTTGCACAGCGCTCCTTGTTGCCACAATAAGCTGAAGTGTGGCCGACTGACTTGCATTTTTGGCAAGTCATGGGCTTTGACACGAAGAGCCATAACGTAGTCCGGGAGAGCGGAACCAGCAAAAGTTACTCTAAACGAGTCGGACGGCGTGAATTTTGTTATTTCCTTTTCTTGGGAGACTTTACCGAGTTGGCGACAGTCCAAGATTATGACTTCCGCCGAAGGGAGCTTCTTGAACTTGCCAGCTCCTTCACTTCTAATTTTTTCGCACGTCAGACCCGTTTCAGTTATCACCCCCCCGATTTCTACGTCATTGGAGGGAATCCATACGCGATATTCGAGGATGAAATGCTTATCAGCAACAATCTCGTTTGCATCCTTCCGTTCAGACACGACAACTCGTAATTTGTTCGGTCTGACCTTGAAAATTTCTTCTACGGAAGTGTCTCTGGTCAGATCTTTCATGATCTGAATCACGTTAAGGCCTTTTCCATTTGGTTTTGGCCGGAAGAAAACAACCCACGGGCCAGTTCCAGGTGCATCTTCTGGATAGACTCTGATACGTGGAGCGGAGACAACAGAGGGAGAAGACGAGGACGAGGATTGAGTTGTAACGGTAATATCAGAAGGAGGAAGCGAAACCGAGGAAGGGGGAGGGAGAGTGGGAGTATTGGAGGGCTGAGGAGGGAGAGTGGGAGAATCGGAAAGTTGGGGAGGGAGACTTGCGAGTTTTTTCGAGGGGGGCTTAGTAGGGTGAGTTGACTCGTCCCCGGAAGAGTTATAGCGTTTGAGTGCTCTTCCTGTTTCCTTTTTCATACATAAGGGGGAGTCACTTGTTTCCATGTCGGAGATCTCCATATAAGGAGACTCCCCACCACCCTCTGCCATTACGTGGAACTTTAATTCTAATTATGATTTTTGTATATAATATATAGAAAATAATAATGAAATAAAAATAATGTAAAAAATAAAAAAAAACTATATCTTATAATTATTTTTTTATGACTATACCTAAATTTGCACACAGTGCGTATGATTCAATGACTGCTTCCGCTGACCACGCTCTCCACACTATCGTCAGTGTATTGGTGTCGAACGGGCAATCAATGCCGATGCACGAACAAAAGATTACAGCGCTCGCTGTGGAATAATTTCTCCTCTCGTTGACTGAGATTTGCTTGCGCACTCCACTTATTCACGTATGTGGTCCGGTGCACGCAGTCGGGGCGCGTTTTCGCTTTCGTGTACGGAACGCACCACTGGCTAACTCAATTCACCAACTCAATTGTTCTAACACAGTCTGATGCGAAAGAAAAGAAACCACAACAAAAGAAACCACTTCGACTTAAGAAAGAACGATGATGGACGTTTTCGTTCTAACCACCGCAGGAGCTATCAATAAATACATCCGATACGAATGACTACCGATTACCGAATGCACTTCCTTATATATATTATTTTTTTGACGTGGGACTACGTCTAACCGGAGTATATGGGGGTAAAATGAAAACCTAAACACAGAACATACAGGAAAAAATGAAAGATTCCGAATGCTTATAAGTCGAACATTTCTTACTGGATCGGAAAGATGTTATTTTTCATTAGATAAACAACTGAATAACTGTAAAATGTTAGCGTTATCTAAACGCCCTAACTGTCTCGTTTTGATTGGCCCGATTTACGGTATCCCCAACACAGCCATCATAATCAAGCAGCCTTGGGGAAATCGGCATTGCAAATACATTGAGGTAAACATGGGGACTTTTGTTCTCACCGAAATGTGTTACCTAACACAGGCTTCAAAACCAAGCAGTGTTGGAGAAATCGGCACTGCAAATACATGCAAATCGGAGGTATTTTTGTTTCGACTGAAATGTATTTCTCCAACACAGACTTAAAAAAAAGGTGTATGGGGAATGGGCTTTGCAAATAAATGCAAACTGCGAGCACTTTTGTACTCGCTTGTCTTTGTGCTGACTAGAATATTGTTGATTCATGCAAGGCGGGGGTACTTCTGCACCGGTATGTTTTTTTGCACTCCGAAAAGTGTTTTCCTAACACAGATTACAAAAGCGGATACGCACACAACGCTTTGGCTCGGTTATTCAAGATTGTATTGAAGGATATGCCTTCATATCTTCTGCTCATTGAATTTCTACGCACACCATTGATTAGGCAAAATGTTGATAACCATTTGCTGCGATGACGCCTATTGATTAAACAATATGCGTTCGACGTACATGTCAAAATCGAAACTGAGTGCCTGAAGTTCATCAAATCAGGCAAATTCGCGGTTCGAGCAGTACGTACACTTGAGAGATGCATACTTCAGAGGGAAATGTAAAATAAAATAATCGTTTGATAATTCTTCCGTTCACATATTTTGTCCAAATATACAGCAAACGTAAAAGGACTGTCATTAAATTTACTTGTAATGAAGAACATAATCTATCTCAATGTATGAAACATGGCATTTATGCAATCCTTCTACTCACAAAGCAAATATATTGAATTCAATTGAATTCGGAAATTGTTTCAATCAATCAACAATTTAATCAATACAAACAAATGATTGCTAAGCTCAGGTAGTCCCACGTAAACCTTGCGGTTTCTTTCTTTCTTTGTTTTTAAGAGGCTTTAAACTTTGAAGTTCATTCGCCTCTAACGCACCTTGCGGTTATATCATAGATATAACCCACCCATTTTTTTTAAATAATGAGAATATTATATTTACACAATTTCATTCGCAATTATCGTTTGCTGCACAAAGTGCATGAAGTCCTCTTTCACGAATGTCCCCGAAAAGCGAAATTCTACGTTAAGAGGTGCCAAGCCAAAATAATTAACATCAAGCAAGAAGAGCGCTATCGCGCTCCCCGCGCTTTTGGCATATGACAAAAGGAGCGCTATCGCGCTCCCCCGTATTCAAAGGGTTAAGGTAGAAATACAGACAGGGGTTAAACAAAATAGAACAAACATTGTCAGTGACTTCTATTATAGTCTCTGCTAACAAAAACATGTCTTTTCAACAATTAATTTTCAAACGTTCAGCATAGACATTCGATCTCAAATTTCCATTTCTCCGTTGCTATTATTACTTTCTATTATTTGAAGTGAACAATCAGGAATAACATTTTTGAATAATAATTTTTAATGGAAAGAAGACTTCGATTTTATTTTAAAACTTCTAATGACTTCGAAAAATCGTTTTCATTTTTCATTAAGTTTCAAACCTTTTCTTTTTTTAATTATATTTGTTTACTTTTGTTTTTATTAGCTCTTTGTGGTCGTTTGTCTGCTCTCAGCCAGCACAGCAAAAAACCATGCTAATCTAATATTTTAGTCAAACAAGTATCAGTTTATGCTTTTCCTAAACGAGGCTTGACGTCTAGTGAACCTGTTCACGGATCAATACGGTGCTCCTATGAGTAATAGATAACGGTACTCAGTATCAAACAAAGTAGTCACCCACACAAGACAACGCACGGTGTGTTGATTGCATAGGAATGTGGGACAAAAATCATAACAGCAGAATTTAGCCATTGTAACACTTCGTTGTGATGGAAAAGATTGTTCATAAGTATCAGAACTACTGTTTGCATAAGTGTCTCATGTTATTTGAATAATCGCATAAGTGTCTCAAGCGACAAAATCGTTGCTCTTCTAAAACGGAAAGTTCTGATAAACTTGGACCACAGAAATCATTATTTGAGTAACTACTGGTTCAAATTATGTTGAAGTAGTTGTTTTTAAAGAGCAAAATAATCATTTGTATTATGTGATCTGAATAATCTCATGTGAAAAAGCTTTGATTGCTAAAAGAGAAAAGTATTGATCTTTTCGGATACACATTGCTGACATTAATTTCTCATTTATTACATCAATGGCAAAAGTGTCTCATATTCAACGGATAATAAAACTAAAATTATGTGTTGATTATACTTAATATGATTTACTCTTGGAGAGGGTTTCGGAAGATTTCCCACGAAAACGAATTATAAAATACAATTTTAATATCAAAACACCACATCAAAACACATTGTTAAGTTAACACATGTACAAAGTTCAGAAAAAAATAAAAACAATGTTTTTTATCATAATCTTGTATTTAACATTGCTTTTTCAAGGAAAAATAATTCCGACCACTACGACACCCATGCCCAAATTTAATACGACCGCAAAGGGTTAACATTAGTGCGGGCAAAACGGTTCACTTTAATGAGCAGTGATCAATCGTTCACTTTAATGAACTAGTTCTTTCGAACGGATCACTCAAGTTTAGTGTACCCAGTACCAACATTAAATCGTATAACTTTGCATATTCCATGTCGCATATAAAGCGGGATCGAATATATTATGTCGATCAAAGTAGACATGTATACATGTATACATAATCTAGTCTATATATATAAAAATCTCGTATCACGATATTCGTGGTCGAACTCCTCCGAAACGGCTCGACCGATTTTAATGATATCATACTCAAAAAACTTGGTAGACATGAGAATAGGTCGTAAAATATATTTGATACCGCTAGGATACCGATTACTTTATATTTGATACCGATTAGGGTGGTCCCATGCAAATAAAATCTGAATAACTTTGTTTTCGTATTTTTTTTGCATAAATTTGGCTTGAAAAAAAACTTATTACCATATATAACCAATTTTCACCCTCATCTCCTTTTTTTATCGCGATATTTGTATTTTATATTCACTAGAAGTAATTTATATGGCAGAACAAAGTTTGCCGGGTCAGCTAGTATAATTGCATTCAGAAATCTGATCATTCGTGCTACGAAATGTAGCAACCTTGCCTCGGCGCAAAAGAAACTTCAAAATAAGGAATCCGTATTCGTGGAGCAATTTAATCTGTATCAGATTAGCAGACATGACAATAATTTTAAATTGCTTGAATATGGATGAAAATCATTACTCGATGTTGTTTAAATACTTAGAAAACAGTACGAACTTAACGATTCTTCTATAAATCTCTTTGCATTTCCGTCAAAACTTTATCCATAATATAAAATTAGTATCAGAGACAATTTTCGTTAAATATTTTTTCCCACTTGCAGAGAATATGTTAACATGTTCACAAAACACATATTAGAGACTAATTGCATGCTTTTCCGTACAATCTCTTTTTCATTTATAATTTTTGTCCTAAGAGCGTGTTCATTTCACCCGAAAATTCATTACCATTATCGCTTCACAGAAATAGTTCAATGTCGAATTGCACGGCAAGGCTGTCAGATTTGCACAAATCGATTGAACTTGAGTTGCGATTCGTTCGGGTAGTTCTGATTCGATCGTATTTCAGAATACAGGGAAATAGTTGATCAGTAGATAGATCTTGAATTTCCGAGGAAATTACTCTATCCTTTTGCTCAGAGTGTATTTTGTCGACTAACCAAGCAAAAAATGTGCGTATAATGCCATCCTCGCTTTAGTCATTCAATTGTATACATAATTTTATTTACAATACTAATTGAAACATGTTGGACGAAATACGTGTAATTTTGTAATGGAGCCCATTAAAGACTACTTTTCTTTTGTTTGAACACACGTGCTGTCATTTGAACAAAGGCTGTGTAGGTGTTACTCATGATAGCGTCTCGCTATCATTCCTCGAACCGCTTCTGTTGATTGTGTCATACGAATCGCAGTCGTTCGCTCTCTACCTTTGCGAATATGTTGACCATGGATGATTGGCACAGCTCAAGACATCCTAGAATGACGTTGTCCTGACTGCGCCAATTCATCAAACGACACATAAGAATCCATCGAGAGCACTAATTTGTTTGTTTCGTCTCCTCCAACCACATAATATTAAAATATTAATTCAAAATGAGTAATGATGTTCCTAATAATTAAAGTAACTGTGGCGCATTGGATCTACACACGTGCTCTTCAGTCGATTTTTTATCAGGATTGACGACGATAGCGTGAATATTATTTTGCATTCCGAGCATGTGTGTGATTAGAATAATTTCAATAATTCATTGTGCTCATCCAAAAACGCTTCCAGCTCGCCGGCGATATTCCTAGTTTTAGTCGAATTGAGGTTACTTGCGTATGTGTAGGTTGAAATTCGATGAAGAGGACGAAGTGCTATCTGGCATTAACAACGTAAATAAATTCGTCCTGTTTAAAAAACGAACGACGAATCAATTATTTTGTATCGTTTATATAAAATACAAATATCGCGATAAAAAAAGGAGATGAGGACCACCCTAATCGGTATCAAATATAAAGTAATCGGTATCCTAGTGGTATCATATATAGTTTA
The DNA here is from genome assembly GCF_029784135.1 of Toxorhynchites rutilus septentrionalis. Taxonomy (NCBI): domain Eukaryota; kingdom Metazoa; phylum Arthropoda; class Insecta; order Diptera; family Culicidae; genus Toxorhynchites; species Toxorhynchites rutilus. Next base: position 185,358,917 of record NC_073746.1, read on the forward strand.
CGACCTATTCACATGTCTACCAAGTTTTTTGAGTATGATATCAATATGGCGATAAAAAAAGGAGATGAGGACCACCCTAATCGGTATCAAATATAAAGTAATCGGTATCCTAGTGGTATCATATATAGTTTACGACCTATTCTCATGTCTACCAAGTTTTTTGAGTATGATATCATTAAAATCGTGTCTCGTGTCACGAACATCGTGACACGAGATTTTTATATATATAAAATGCGAAAACCCCGATTTCAACCATCACGATACATCAAGTCGTAATACGGTATAACAATCATCGGTTCTAGGATATACAGTATCGTAAATCGAACTAATCGACATCATATATGCATATAAGGCAGATGCAGTTCGTGAGTCGCATAGACGTATTCACCCATACCTTGCTATACGGCCGCTCTTTATACGGCATTTCGCCATAACAGCCCTCTTCAATTAAGGCACGTTTTCGATTTACAGCCTAAAATTGTTTCGCTATAACGGCAACATTTTTTTTTCGATGTCGATATTAATACATAATTAATGGAACATGAAGGTGTTTCATTTTTGATTATAGATTATTGTTGGGTTTTTGGAGTCTGTTATTTTTTTATGTACAAATAAAATGAAAAGATAATATGTATTTTGAATGATAAACATAATTTTAATAATAATGTTACATATTTTCCGTATCTAGAACCGATCCGATTGAATTTGTATGAATTTGTATTAGAATAATTGATTCCTTATACGGCTTTTCGCTTTGCGGCCAAGTTTCGTGGAACGTATCTGAGCCGTAAATCGAGGTATGAGTGTAACCCGACGTTTCATGCAATCTGAAGACACTTGACGTCGAAAAAAATTCGAAAACCCCGATTTCCTTTATTTCCCCTTTGGGGGTTTGTTCCATTTGGTTAAACCCCTGTCTGTATTTCTACCTTAAGAGAGATGTTCTAATTTTTTGGCTAAGTCCCAAAAGGTCGATTTTCGGTCTAAATTTTTGACGTAGGATTACGTCTTTCGGGAACATATTGGGGTACAAATTGAAAAATGAAAATCGATCGCATCGTGAAAAATGTCCAATTTCAAACGCTTGTTACTCATTCATTTCATGGTGGATTGATGAGATTTTTGCATCAAACGATTACGGCACTCCATAACAATTTTTCACATTGAATAAAATAGTATATATCATATAACTAACTATCGAACAATTGAAAAAATTCAACCCCTATCCAAACAGAGATACCCAGTCCTGATTGGTCGAAATTGACGTCATTTCTTTTTCGCGCCCGATTTGTTCTCTCACCGGCTAGCTGCATGACAAATCGAGTAGGAGGCGCCTACTTCACACATACCAAATGGAGCGTTCGTGGATTTTATTCATTTTTACAACGGACGTGGAACGGACAACAACAAGTGGAGAGCAGCAGCAGTGAAAGCGGCTAATATATAGGCGAGCATAGAAGTTGAGCAGTCAAAATGCGAGCTGTGTCTCACATCGAGCTTCTATGGCAGCATAAGCAGCGGCAAACAGTAGCAACGGTTGTTGAAACCGGTCTACTACTAGTGGCAGAAGCAAGCATCACGAGCGGATCGTTTCAGGCACTCTCTCTCCGTCAGAAGTGCGAGAACGTTTCTTGGCATCGTGAAAGTGCAGTATCGAATCTGAGCGGCCAACAATTAAGATGTGTCTCACATAAGTGGCAGTAGCAGCAGCAGCGGCGGTAAACATCGAGGCTGAACCTCAACAATCGAGCTGTGTCTCGCATCGGTCCACTACTGTTGGCAACAACAAACATCATGAGTAGAGAGTTTCAGGCATGCTCTCTTTCTCTACTGCTGCTGCTGCTACTGCTACTGCTACTCAGTCAGATTTCTCATTCTTGTTGGACGCTCAGATCGATAAAACATATGTGTTTCTAGTGTGCATTGCTGGTACTCCTGTTCACATCAACCAATACAATTGGATGCGGTTATGGAGGTAAATGAGACAAAGGATCCGGTTGAGGAAGAGTGTATCGCAAGGTTCCACATGACAACATCCAGTGTATCAAACCCGCTATCCGTTGTTTAGCTCACCGTGATGGTGTCAACGAAACCCTCGCAAACCGACGCACAGAAGTCGAAGATGCCAAAGCCAAGGAAAGCAGCAGCGACTCAGAAAAAACTACCGCTGCCAAAAAGTTAACAACTGCTACATCCGACTGAAACCTCACATTAGCACGCAGCAGATTCCGTACAACCCATTTAACCATTCCAGTCCTTTTCAGGACTTTCGATATTGCTTTGAAACGAAAGAGTTTAATTTATTGTTTTCCACTTATCATAAAAATGATATAAAACTACGATCAAAAATACTGTTTACTTTTACATTTTCTTTGATTATGTGCAACTAACAGGAAACTTATCACGTCAGAAACATACTTTCCATCAACCAACCTGACTGGATGCGGTAAGGGAGGCGAATGATATATATATTGTATCGTTTATATATATATATATATATATATATATATATATATATATATATATATATTTATATATATATATATATATATATATATATATATATATATATATATATATATATATATAGCGCGACGGCTCCGGTCATGCCTCAAGGAATTTTCTAAAATAATATTTTGCCGATGCCTTTGCGCGAACTACACGGGCGAGTAGCACCATAATAGCAAATCAAATGTCGATGTTCGTGATATGGGTGCTCCGCCGAAGTGCTACCCCTGTACGGAGCACTGTGCCGAAAAGTATGCACATCGCGCTGGTGTGATCGAAGAGCAGTATGAATTTCATGTCGTCTAAAGACGACGCTCGTACACACAGCTCGTTGCGCGGATGTCGTCTATAGACGACGCTCGTAACGGAAGGGTTAACCATCAATAACTACGCTTGGCAACATTGACATCTGGCAATTTTCATATAAGATTTTTCCCCCGCATGTTAAAAGTGGTTTTTCATGTACATAAAAGCGCAGCGTAGTATGTCAACTGCTTCCCGGATAGAAAATAAATGATCGTTAGAAAATAAATGAGCGACCCGTCCAATTTCAAACGTTTATTGCTCATTCATTTCATGATGGATTGATGAGATGAGATGTTTGCATCATACGTTGTCGGCACTCCATAATAATTTTTCACATTGAATAAAATAATATATATCATGTAACTAACAATCGAACAATTAAAAAATCTCAACCACTATCCAAACAGAAGATACCTAGGCCTGATTGATCGAAATTGACGTCATTTCTTTTTCGCGCCCGATTCGTTCGTTCACCGGCTAGCTGCATGACAATCGAGTAGGAGGCGCCTACTTCACACATACCAAATGATATAAAAGGATGGAGCGTTCGTGGATTTTATTCATTTTTACAACGGACGTGGAACGGACAACAGTGGAGAGCAGCAGCAGTGGACGCGGCTAATATATAGACGAGCATCGAAACTGTGTGGTCAATAGGCTAGCTGTGCCTCACATCAAGCTTCTATGGCAGTATAAGCAGCGGCAAACTATCGCGAGCGGAGCATTTCGGGCACGCTCTCTCCATCAGAAGTGCGAGCACACGCTTCTTGGAATCGTGAAAGTGCAGCAGTGAACTTCAAGACGAGCATCGAATCTGGGCGGCCAACAATTGAGCTGTGTCTCATATCGAACTTAAGTGGCAGTAGCAGCAGCAGCGGTGGTAAACATCGAAGCCTAACATCAACAATCGAGCTGTGTCCCGCATCGGTCCAGTACTGATGGCAACAGCAAACATCATGAGCAGAAAGTTTCAGGCATGTTCTCTCTTTCTGTTGAGCCTGCTGCTCAGTCAGATTTCTCATTTTGTTCGACGCTCAGATCGGTAAACATATATGTTTTTTGTGTTTTAATTGTGGTCACATCAGATCAACATCAACCAACATGACTTCATGCGGCAAGGAAGGCAAAGGAGGATCGAAGCGTATCGCAAGGTTCTACATGACAATATCCAGTGTATCAAACACGCTATTCGCCGTTTAGCTCGACGTGATGGTGTCAACGAAAACCAAATCTCGTAAACGTGCCTCGGAGCTGAAACAACTTTCTATCACTGATACCGAAACTCGATTGTAACACTGGTGAAATGAACAAAAAATACCCAACAACCAAACCAAACGGCCCTTTTCAGGGCCATCAGATCATTATCAAAGAGTTTAACAGTATATTTTTTCAAACATCCAAAATCAGCCTAACAGATAGCCTAACGTAATCCTACGTCAACTATGCGGTCGTGTCTCGGACACAACCTTCTGTGACTTTTTTTTCTAGAGGACACCTGATCTCGACGTTTCATGCATTTTTAAGTCATTTGTCATCGAAAACAAAATCGATTTTCCAAATTTTCTTTTAAATGACGATTTGTTAGGCTAAATATTTTACGTAAATATATACCGCCATTTCTTTTATTTATATCGGTTATAAATCGTATATATGTATGACAATAGTCGTGTTAGGTGCTGAATGAAGCTGATGATAACGCTCAGTTGTGATTTTAATTTTGTAAATAGAAGGCGTAGAATTTAAGAAGTTGTAGTTGTAGAACGTAACTATATTTCTGAAGATTAAATGGATTTACCTTGCTGTAGCAATAAATGCAGTGGCTTTTCGTAATGATGTGCTGAAACGACGAAAAATATTGCTTCTAATCTCAGTGTTTTGAGCTGAATGCAATTTTTAGTGTGACAGTTTGTTTTGAACGATGATATTCGTTTTCTGATGAGTGACAGTGTTTTGCGATAGTGCACGAAGAGGCTATTTTCGAAATACTTCCGAAATACTATTGCTTTTGTGATCACCCATACATTTGATTATTTGAGTAAATTTTGGGGGAAGGTGCATTGTTCGATTGACTGTTGTAGAAGATAGGTAACACAAATGTTCACAAAATATTTTACGTAAATATTGGGTTGGAGAAAAAGAAATGTCGTATATTGTCAATATATGGCAACACTTAAACATATCTTGTGTTGTACTTATCGCATCGGGTCATACTACACGGTTATTTGAAGACGACAATCTGTGCTACAAGTGTCGTTTTGACAGTGGTGTGATTGTCCGTTTTAGTCTCAAGTTATAGCGCGTCAAAAATGGAGTCCACCAAGCAAGAAATTCGCCATATTTTACTTTTTTACTACCTGCGAGGTAAAACTGCAACGAAGGCGGCCGAAAAAAATCGTGTAGTTTATGGACCCGATACTCTAACAATTCGCACAGCATAGCGTTGGTTTAATCGATTTTTTTCTGGTGTAGTGGCTGCCGAAGATACACCCCGTACTGGTAGGCCAATCGTCGTGGAAACCGATAAAATCGTTGAAATCATCCAAGTAGACCGGCATGTGAGCACTCGCTCGATTGGCCAGGAACTAGGTATAGACCATAAAACCGTTTGAAAGATTGGATTCCAAAAAAAGCTGGATGTATGGGTGCCACACGAGTTGACGGAAAAAAATCTTCTAGACCGAATCAACGCCTGCGATGCACTGCTGAAACGGAACGAACTCGATCCAAAAATCATCCAAGTAGACCGGCATGTGAGCACTCGCTCGATTGGCCAGGAACTGGGTATAGACCATAAAACCGTTTGAAAGATTGGATTCCAAAAAAAGCTGGATGTATGGGTGCCACACGAGTTGACGGAAAAAAATCTTCTAGACCGAATCAACGCCTGCGATGCACTGCTGAAACGGAACGAACTCAGATCCATACCTAAAGCGAAAAAAGTCGTGGTCGAAGCGCGGTGAGCCGGCTCAAACCATCGCCAAGCCCGGATTGACGGCCAGGAAGGTTTTGCTGTGTGTTTGGTGAGATTGGAAACGAATCATCCACTATGAGCTGCTCAACTATGGCCAGACCCTCAACTCGGTTCTCTACTGTGAGCAGCTTGACCGTTTGAAGCATGCGATTGACCAGAAGCGAAAAAAAATGAAATGATCAATAGGAATGGTGTTGTTTTCCACCAGGACAACGCTCGGCCTCACACATCTTTGATGTGCTCGGATGGGATGTCCTATTGCACCCACCGTATAGTCCGGACCTCGCACCAAGTGATTATCATGTCTTCCGGTCCATGCAAAATGCTCTTGGTGATACTAAGTTGGCTTCGAAAGAGTTTTGCGAAAACTGGCTGTCCGAGTTTTTTGCAAATAAGGAGGGGGGGGGGGATAATGAAGTTGCCCTCTAAATGGCAACAAGTTTGCGAACAAAACGACGCATATTTGACTTAAATTGGATAATTTTAAGTATGCTAAATAAAGTGTCAAATTTCGATCAGAAATACGACATTTCTTTTTCCCCAACCCAATTTATACCGCCATTTGTTTTATTTATATCGTTTATAAATCGTATATAAGTATTACAATAGTCGTGTTAGGTGCCTATATAAGTGTCTATTCATCCAAACTAATTTGCAAGCATTTGCTATGTATGTCCTGTAAACATTAAATCGTATAAGCTGTTTATATACGGCATCACATACTCCATATTCTGGATGGTATATGGTGCGCATAACTAGCATATACATGCGAAAGTAGAGGCGATATATATGAATTAGTTTGGATGAATATACGTCTCCAATTGCCATTTGTATATATGAGAATATCTATGTTTGTAGAAATAGGAATTACATAAATAACGTTCTGTGGGAAGAGGATATAGATGTATGAAATGAGTGGCGATGATGTTGAAGAAAATCCCTCCGGTGGGATTCGAACTACGGTTTGGATTATCAAGCAGCAGTTATCTCGCACGGCTATCGGATGTATAATTCTTGAACAGCTAAAATTCGTACTTATGCTACGGAAGAGATACAGATTCAAAATACCTTCGAACCTACTGCCATCTACCAGATGGTAGATTGATTTGCCTCCTTAAATGGATACCACTACCAGATGTCGACATTTTACATATGTTATGGCGGATCTTGATGTTTCAAATTCACAATATGATGTAATGTGTCTTCATTTACGATCTAATATGATGATGTCGATTAGTTAAATTTTACGATAGTGTATCTCATAAAACCGGCGTTATGAATAAAAGCGGGTTTTTAGCATTTTGAACGATTTAAGATATACGAGATGTATACTTTGATCAACATTTTATACGATTGTGATTCGATCACACTTTATATACGACTAAGAATACGCAAGTTATACGATTGATTGTTTACTGGGGATATATTGCCTCAATTTTTGCATGTATATGCTTGTTAGGCGCACAACATACTACCAACAATTTGGAGTATATTATATATTGAGCCATATGACACAGGGATTCTTTTTTTCAGCACAAACCACCTTTGCATCACTTTTCATACGATTCAGCATTTGTATAGAAACATTGCACAATATAATATAATTTGAAAAATATTTCGACTCACTTACCGTTCAACCAGACTGCTTGCATAGTTTGCATAGAACCAACAAGGGTAAATGATGTTGGTTTGTCCGATTTAGGGCGTTTTCACGCAACTAGTAAATGAAAATCGATTTTTCTTCATACAAATCACATATAATCAAGTTTGGGTTTAATGTGAAAGCCCCAAGTTTCTAGTTGTTAATAACCATAAGGCGTTAAAATTTTTCAATTTTTATGTTTTTTCAACGATTTTATTCAAAAAGAATTATGATCATGGTTTGTTTAGGCTTTCTTCAAAATATTGCTTTTTCTTGGGCATTTTAAAGGAGAACAGCACTCAACACAGATAAATTTTATATCTGCTACGCGCGAAGGACACCATAAATAAACTGTAGATTTTGTCAGAAGTCCATTTTGATCGTTAATATTTCTTTGCCGGCTCAACGAAGTGGCATGACAAAAAACTCATTCGAAAGATGAAGATCTATGGGTGATGATTGTTACTTTATGACCCAACATTTGTTTCATCTGCTCAAAAATTGCTTTGAAAGCTTTGTGTTCGAAAAGCTCATGATTGACACATTCATGACACTATTCATCAATTTTTTTTCAAATTATCCGTTCATTGAGAATTGTTCAGATGCAGCCTCAAACAAATAATTACTAATCCAACGGTAGTCCTACGTCAACCATACGATTTAATCACAGATACAACCCACCTTTGGTTTAATGTGTTTCTATCAGAATACTGTTTTGATTTAACAAAGTTTGACGGACGTTGGCGCCGTGTCTGACTTTACTTTGCGAAAAAGCGAAAGAAATTTCATATTTTCAATATTACATAGGAAAGCGAAGTTTTTAGGAACGCAGGGAATTATAGACCTAATATTCCATTTTGTCTGTATTTTATCCGCATTATTTTCGAGTACGTGGCCGTACACTGCTTGTTCGAAAGTCAAACATTTTACCCTTTTGACAGATAAAGTTTGGTTTGAATTTTGTACAAACACTATTTTGTTTGCCATTCTTCAATTGTCAACAGTGGCAAACAATGTCAAACATCGAACATGGAAAGAAAATATAGGAGGTTGTGTCCAAGATACGACCGCATTGTTGACGTAGAACTACGCTGTTATTCTATATAAGTCGCTTATTCATACCTTCGGATATTATTCTATAATGCTGTGAAATTTTAGAAATAACTGCTTAGTAGAATAATCTCTGAAATGTTTTTTTCATTGTAGAATTTGTTGACGATAATTGATTGATGATTCATTCTTGCCCTCGCAAAACAATACACTAGCTGAACGTAAGTCGCAATTTATTTCATGTCAATGCAATGAAAATTTACCTCGAATGCTTTTCTTTTTTTTTGGCCTTTTTCGCAATTGACATAGACTCGGCTAGACTCGATTATATACATGTTGCACCAGCATCATTTTCGCACATCTCATAACTACATCAATATATCTTTGGCACCGCATGGGAACAACAACAATGACAACACTTGCAAGTATCAAATATCATGCTACATGTTATTTAGTATTGCCTTAAAGGAATCGCACCTATAGGCATCGTTCGTACAACGTAAACCAAGCGCCAAACAAGCGTTCGCCATAGCATGCATACAGAGCCATACATTGGTGGCTTGAAACTACTAGAAATATAAAACACTTCTCATCATTTTGCGCTATTCTCAAAAAAAACGCTCATCATACACTACGCGAAGCGTCCAATTTATGACGCGGAAAGAAAAACACACGATACGAATAACGCGTAAAACGAACAGAAAAACCAAACGACGATATCCAAGTTGGATTACCACTGGTGGGGTCCAATCGAAGCGTAGCGAAAGCAAAGTGAACTGGATTGCTCAACAGTCCGATGCCGAATGAAAGTTTGCCTCAGCGAGATCCACTGTTTATACTCTAGGCAAGTATTCCCCTTCATTCTTCTATTTTTTCTTTGTTCATGGGAACTTTGAATCCTACGATTTCCCCTCCGTTGGTCGTCGATAAGTTGCTCGTTATTGACAGGTCTGTTCGGGAAAGCACACAAATGGACAAATGTATGGGACAATGGAAACGCCTCAAGTTTTCATGAATTTTAACCATTTACAAACCAGGGGATTCTAATGTATAGCATATTAAACAAATCTTACGGAATTTCCGATTTAGTATGTGAATCGCCAAAATCCGTGGCAAAAATAGTTATTAACGTTAACTTTATTCCATAAAAACGTGACCTGTTTTCTGATTTGGCACCTTTAATGAAAGACGTAGTTCTACGTCAAAAAAGACGGGTGGGTAATTTCGGGGACATAACCGGAGTGACGTAGGACTATACAAAGGGGACAGCTTTTGTAAAATATATATTTTAAATATATTGTTTTATTTTCTTCTCCTATGTGAATACCTACCTATCTACCTGAAAAATGGATTAGTTTACTGTTTACTCTTTATGAATATGTTTTTTTTATTAATCCGATTATTTTTACAGGCTCAGTTACATAAGTTTAATGGAGCCAAACTCTTAACTATATTTCAACTAGCATATATCAACATGTTGTTTCCTTAATTCTATGGTTAATGAAATAGTAAACCGATTACTCGCGGTCGACTCGAGTTTAGAAGGGTGACACATTTTCATTAGGAAAAGGATGGGATGTAAGGAGATGTGTGTTTACACTCGCACTCACATTCACATTCACATTCACATTCACATTCTCATTCACACTGACACTTCACACTCAATTCTTAAAACTATCCTTACATTTAATATGTGTTTACAATTTAACTTATTCTAATGTTAGTAGGAAGGGAACCGATAGCTCGCGAAGGACGAAAAGGAGGGGAAAAGGATGTATGAACAATCACACTCGAAGATCGATAGCTTTAAGGAAAACATATATTTGGGACATGTAATCAAGGTCTAACCGAGCCAACACATCTCTCACCGGCACATTGGACTGCTTTCCTCCAGCCCGAAGGGAGTTTTCTAAATTCGATCTGGCGACAAGATACAACTCGCACGACCAAACAACGTGTTCGATGTCGTGGTAACCATGGCCACAACCGCAGAGATTGCTGTCGGCAAGATTAAAACGAAAAAGCAGCGCGTCTAACGAACAGTGATTGGACATGAGTCGGGAGAAGGTTCGAATAAAGTCCCGACTCAAGTCCAGACTTTTGAACCACGGATTGAGGCTAACCTTAGGGATAATTGAGTGGAGCCACCGGCCCAATTCATCTTCGTTCCATTTGCGTTGCCAGTTAACGATGGTATTTTTACGAACTAAAGAATAAAATTCATTGAAGGCGATTTTTTTTTTTTTTTTTTTATTAAATCGTTTATTTTTACAGGCTCAGTTACATAAGTTTAAAGGAGCCAAACTCCTATCTGTATTGTTACAAGAATATATAATCATTTTTCATTAATTCTAGTGTTAATGAAGTAGAGAACCGATTACTCGCGGTTTGCTCGAGTTTAGAAGGGTGACATTTTTTTCAGGAAAAGGAAGGGATATAAGGATATGTTGACAATGTTCACACTCACATTCGCACTCACATTCATCATACTCAATTCTTAAGCCTATCTTATATCTAACATGTATTTACATTTCACCTTATTCTATTGTTAGTAAGAAGGGATTTAATTTCTCGCGAAGGAAAAGGAAAAGGAAAATATAAGGATATAAGGACAATCACACACGAAGATCGATAACTTTTAAGAAGACGTATATTTGGGACATGTAATCAAGGTCTAACCGAGCCAACACATCTCTCACCGGCACATTGGGCTGTCTTCCTCTGGCCCGAAGAGAGTTTTCTAAATTCGATCTGGCAACAAGATACACCTCGCACGACCAAACAACGTGTTCGATGTCGTGGTAACCTTGGCCACAAGCACAGATATTGCCATCGGCAAGATTAAAACGAAAGAGTAGCGCGTCTAACGAACAGTGATTGGACATGAGTCGAGAGAAGGTGCGAATAAAGTCCCGACTCAAGTCCAGACTTTTGAACCATGGTTTGAGGCTAACCTTAGGGATAATCGAATGAAGCCACCGACCCAATTCATCTTCGTTCCACTTACGTTGCCATTTAACGATGGTATTTTTACGGACTAAAGAATAAAATTCATTGAAGGCGATTTGACGCTGATAAATATCGCCTTCAATTGCACCTACCTTTGCCAATGAGTCAGCCCTCTCATTACCCGGAATTGAGCAATGTGAGGGGACCCAGACAAAGGTAATGACATAACAGCGTCTGGTTAAAGCACTCAAATTTTCTCGTATTCTCTCAAGGAAGTACGGCGAGTGCTTTTCCGGCCTCACTGAACGGATAGCTTCGACAGAGCTAAGACTATCCGTTACAATGTAATAGTGTTCAACAGGTCGTGAGGCGACGCTGTCCAGCGCCCAGTGTATCGCTGCCAATTCAGCAATATACACTGAGCAAGGATTCTGAAGACTGTGTGAGGTGCTAAAAAATTCGTTGAACACTCCAAATCCTGTGGACTCATTCATAGAGGACCCATCAGTAAAGTACATATTATCACAATTGATACGCCCATATTTTGCATTGAAGATCGTAGGAACGATCCCCGATCGATGATAATCTGGAATTCCATGGATTTTCTCCTTCATGAACAGATCAAAATGTACAGAGGAATTGATGTAGTCAGGAAAACAAACACGGTTGGGAATATACGAAGAAGGATCAACCTGCATGGAGATGAATTCATGATATGAACTCATGAATCCGGAGTGAAAATTTAGCTCGATCAGCTGCTCAAAATTTCCGATCACCAATGGGTTCATGACCTTACACCGGATGAAGAACCGAAGAGATAATAAATTGAAGCGATCTTTTAGTGGGAGTAGGCCTGCCAAAACCTCGAGACTCATGGTATGCGTTGAGGGCATACATCCCAACGCGAAACGGAGACAAAGATACTGAATTCGCTCGAGTTTAATGAGGTGTGTTTTGGCAGCTGATTGAAAACAGAAACTGCCATACTCCATCACTGAGAGAATAGTTGTTCGATACAACATTATAAGATCTTCTGGATGGGCTCCCCACCAGGTGCCGGTAATTGTACGGAGAAAGTTTATTCTTTGTTGGCATTTTTTACTCAGATACCTAATATGGGCTCCCCAAGTACATTTGGAGTCGAACCAGACCCCAAGATACTTGAATGACATAGCATGAGTGATTGGTTTACCCAAAAGTTGAAGCTTTGGTTTTGCTGGTCTATGCTTTCTAGAAAAAACCACCATCTCTGTTTTCTCCGTGGAGAATTCGATCCCTAGCCCAATGGCCCAGGTTGAAAAATTGTTCAATGTATCTTGTAAGGGTTCTTGCAAGTCGGATTCTTTTGATCCTACGACAGACACTACTCCATCATCTTCAAGTTGTCTTAAGCTGCAATTTTGTGTAAGGCAATTGTCAATGTCGCTTACATAGAAGTTGTACAAAAGGGGGCTTAAACATGAGCCCTGAGGGAGGCCCATGTAAGAGACCCGACTTACTGCCGAATCTCCATGAGAAAAATTCAAATGTTTCTCACAAAGCAAGTTATATAACATATTATTCAATAGAGGCGGTAGACCCCGAGAGTGTAATTTGTCTGACAAAACCTCTATTGAAACAGAATCAAAGGCCCCCTTTATGTCCAAGAATACTGAAGCCATTTGTTTTTTTTCGGCGTAAGCCATTTGAATTTCTGAAGAAAGCAACGCAAGACAATCATTCGTCCCCTTGCCCCTGCGGAACCCATATTGTGTATCTGAGAGTAAGCCATTCGTTTCAACCCAACGATCAAGGCGAAACAAGATCATTTTCTCCAACAATTTCCGTATACAAGACAGCATTGCTATTGGGCGGTACGAATTGAAGTCGGACGCGGGTTTTCCGGGTTTTTGAATAGCTATAATTCGCACTTGTCTCCAATCATCTGGAACAACATTATGCTCCAGAAACTGATTGAATAAATTCAACAAGCGATGTTTCGCCACATCAGGGAGGTTTTTCAGCAAGTTGAACTTAATTCTATCTGTTCCTGGAGCCGAATTGTTACAAGAAAGGAGAGCAAGAGAGAATTCTACCATCGAAAACTCGGAATCAAGATCGCACCTATCTTGTGGTATATCTCGAACAATTTTTTGCACAGGAACGGAATCGGGACAAACTTTCCGTGCAAATTTAAAAATCCATCGATGTGAATATTCTTCGCTTTCATTCGATGAAGAGCGATTTCTCATGTTTCGAGCCACTTTCCATAATTTTTTCATTGACGTTTCTCGTGACAAACCTCCCACGAAAGTTCGCCAATAAGCACGCTTTTTCCCTTTGATCAAGTTTTTAAATTGATTTTCAAGGTCCAAATACGTTTGAAAATTCTCAATGGTTCCACGTTTTCGAAAAGCTTTAAATGCGTTCGATTTATCCTGATAAAGCTTGGAACATTGGCTATCCCACCATGGATTGGGAGGCCTTCGACGAATAGTGGAGCCTGGGATGGGTTTCGTTTGAGCGCGAACCGCGCTGTCATAGATCAAACGAGAAATGAAGTTATACTCCTCCAATGGAGGCAAACCATCTCTGGAATTGATGGCTAGAGCAATTGCGTCCGCATATTTTTTCCAGTCAATGTGTCTTGTGAGGTCATATGCCATGTTTATAGATTCAGAAGAATTCGACCCAATGGTGATGGAAATTTTGATTGGCAAGTGATCACTACCGTTGGGGTCCTGGATTACATTCCACTTGCAATCTAACGATAGTGAATTCGAGCAAAGCGAGAGGTCAAGAGCACTTGGGTTAGCAGGAGGTTTAGGTACACGTGTTGTTTCCCCAGTATTCAAAACGGTCATATTGAAGCTGTTACAAAGGTCATATATCAACGATGAACGATTGTCGTCGTACTGTTCCCCCCAGGCAGTTCCGTGAGAGTTGAAGTCTCCCAAGATCAATCGTGGCTCAGGAAGGAGTGAGCACATGTCAACAAGTTGCTTGCGGCTAACCGCAGCTCTCGGAGGCCAATACAAACTGACAATACAGAGGTCTTTGCCTCTGATGTTTGCATGACAAGCAACAGCTTCGATCCCTCCAATAGGTGGAAGTTCAATTCTAAAAAATGGGTGGCACTTATTAATCCCCAATAGTACCCCTCCGTATCTGTCATCGCGGTCCAAGCGTATTATATTAAAATCGTGGAAAGAGAGATCATTTTGAGAAGAGAGCCAGGTTTCGGACAGAGCAAAAACATCACAATTGAATTTTTGAATTAGAAATTTGAAAGTATCCAATTTAGGGATAAGACTACGACAATTCCACTGTAAAACAGTGATATCTCCGACCTCTCTATTTAAATTAGACATCAAGAGAGATAATCATTGCAAGAAGGGGCCATGTTTGCATCAATTGCTGCAAAATTGTCTTTAACACTGGAAGCATTGAGATGACAATGGTTCTGATGGAGTCGGAAACGTTAAAACACGTGAAGATTTGATCCACAAGGTCAGTCAACTTTATAAATCCCGATTGGGAAGTTGAACTAGACGGAAAAACAGGGACAGTTGGGGTTTTTGATGTCCCCTCGAGTGCTGGGCCATTCGAAGGTGAATTATTCCCACGGAAACCAGGAGGAACCTGATTTTGCTTGTCCGCTGCACTCGATTTTTTAGACATGCTAACAGGGGGTATAACCGGTGGGGCTTGTCCTTGAACTTTGGGAGTGGTCACATTTTTGCGCCGGGGATTCCCTTGGAAAATGAACGGTGTGCCCCCGTTAGCTGTGTCCGCTTCCATTTCGTCAACGGGCAACGTGGCGAAGACATTTTGAGTGTTGATTGATTGTTGTTGGGCAAGTGGAGAAGCGCCCTTTAAAATATCCGCAAAAGTGCGTTTTGAGCGTTCCTTCAAAGAGCGCTTCTGTTTCTTCCAGCGACTCTTGTAAGTTTCACAAGCTGAGAGCACGTGTGGGGATCCCCCGCAATATGGACACTTATGCTCAGTCGCACTGCAGGATTCCCCCACATGTTGCTCTCCGCAAGTTGCACAGCGCTCCTTGTTGGCACAATAATCTGAAGTGTGACCAACTGACTTGCATTTGTTGCAAGTCATGGGCTTTGGCACGAAGAGTCGCACAGGCAGTCTCAATTTGTCCACCATGACGTAGTCAGGGAGGGCCGAACCAGCAAAAGTTACTCGAAACGAGTCTGACGGCGTGAATTTCGTTTTTCCCTCTTCTTGGGATACTTTACCTAGTTGGCGACTGTCCAAAATTTTAACGCCCACCAAAGGGAGTCTTTTGAATTTACCAACTCCTTCTTTTATCAATTGGCACGTCAGACCCGTTTCAGTTACCACCCCCGAGATTTCTACGTCATGGGAGGGCACGTAGACACGATACTCTAGGGTGAACCTCTCGTCGATCACAATTGCATTTGCGTGTTTCCGATCACTCACGACAACACGCAGTTTGTTCGGCCTAACCTTAGAGATTTCGACCACGGAGGAATAAAATCTTGCCAGATCTTTCGAAACCTGAATGAAATTAATAGATTTTCCTTTAGGTTTGGGCCGGAAAAAAACAACCCATGGACCAGTTCCAGGTGCATCGTCTGGATAGACCTTGACACGAGGAGAGGAAACAACTGAGGGGGAGGACGAGGTCGATTGTTGAGCGGGAGTGGGATCAGTAGGACTGGGAGGCAAGTTCGGGAGTTGATCGGAAGCGGGAGATGGAGGGGGCGAAGAGGAAAAGTTTGCCAATTTTCTTGAGGGGGGCTTGTTGAGGTTAATTAACTCTTTCTCTGAAGAGACATCTTCTGAGGGGGGAACGCGTTTGAGCGACTTCCCAGCCCCCGTTGTAGCTAGTGAGGAGGAAACAGTAGTTTCAATCTCCATTTCAACTTGACCTTCTGCCATTACGGCAGATATGAAATAATATAATTTTGAATTCTTCTATCTTCCTAAACCTAATATATATATATTATACCTAAATCGCACACCAATGCGAATGAAATGAAACGGTGTCCCAATCGAACCGCGTGGCAATCGCTCGGTACAGCTGCAACGGTAAATCGCACCACCACACGATGATGGAATCGATGACGATGATAAAGCACACACAGCGATGATACGGCACACGCACCGCGCCCGCGGTGGAGAACTTCTTCCTCACGCTGGTTGTGATTGCTGCTCTTCTCACTCGCGCAATAAAGAGAACCCCGTTAGGGCGAAATAACTTCACCAGCCACTGATAACGGTATAATCTCCACTATATGATAGACGCGAACAAATTTGCGACCAGGTGCCGGTAATTGTACGGAGAAAGTTTATTCTTTGTTGACATTTTTTACTCAGATACCTAATATGGGCCCCCCAAGTACATTTGGAGTCGAACCAGACCCCAAGATAGTTGAATGACATAGCATGAGTGATCGGTTTACCCAAAAGTTGAAGCTTTGGTATTGCTGGTCTATGCTTCCTAGAAAAAACCACCATCTCTGTTTTCTCCGTGGAGAATTCGATCCCTAGCCCAATGGCCCAGGTTGAAAAATTGTTCAGAGTATCTTGTAAGGGTCCTTGCAGGTCGGATTCGTTTGATCCTACGACAGACACCACTCCATCATCTGCAAGTTGTCTTAGGCTGCAATTTTGTGTAAGGCAATTGTCGATGTCGCTTACATAGATGTTGTACAAAAGGGGGCCTAAACATGAGCCCTGGGGGAGTCCCATGTAGGAGACCTGACTTACTGTCGAATCCCCGTGAGAAAAATTCAAATGTTTCTCACAAAGCAAGTTATATAACATATTATTCAATAGAGGCGGCAGACCCCGAGAGTATAATTTGTCTGACAGGACCTCTACTGAAACTGAATCAAAGGCCCCCTTTATGTCCAAGAATACTGAAGCCATTTGTTTTTTTTCGGCGTAAGCCATTTGAATTTCTGAAGAAAGCAACGCAAGACAATCATTTGTCCCCTTGCCCCTGCGGAACCCATATTATGTATCTGAGAGTAGGCCATTCGTTTCAACCCATCGATCAAGGCGAAACAAGATCATTTTCTCCAACAATTTCCGTATACAAGACAGCATTGCTATTGGGCGGTACGAATTGAAGTCGGACGCGGGTTTTCCGGGTTTTTGAATAGCTATAACTCGTACTTGTCTCCAATCATCTGGAACAATATTATGTTCCAGAAACCGATTGAATAAATTCAACAAGCGATGTTTCGCCACATCAGGGAGGTTTTTCAACAAGTTGAACTTAATTCGATCCGATCCCGGAGCAGAATTGTTACATGAAAGGAGAGCAAGAGAGAATTCTACCATCGAAAACTCATAATCAAGATCGCAGCTATCTTGTGGTATATTTCGAACAATTTTTTGCATGGGAGCGGAATCGGGACAAACCTTTCGTGCAAAATTAAAAATCCATCGATGTGAATATTCTTCGCATTCATTCGTTGAAGAGCGATTTCTCATGTTTCGAGCCACTTTCCATAATTTTTTCATTGACGTTTCTCGTGACAAACCTCCCACGAAATTTCGCCAATAAGCACGTTTTTTTCCCTTCGATCAAATTTTTGAACTGATTCTCAAGGGTTAAATACGTTTGAAAATTTTCAGGAGTTCCACGTTTCCGAAAAGCTTTAAATGCATTCGATTTTTCTATATAAAGCTTGGAACATTGGCTATCCCACCATAGATTGGGAGGCCTTCGGGAAATGGTGGAACCTGGAATGGGTTTCGTTTGAGCGCGAACTGCGCTGTCATAGATCAAACGAGAAAGGAAGTTATACTCCTCCAATGGAGGTAAACCATCTCTGGAATTGATGGCTAGAGCAATCGCGTCCGCATATTTTTTCCAGTCAATATGTCTTGTGAGGTCATATGCCATGTTTATAGATTCAGAAGAATTCGACCCAATGGTGATGGAAATTTTGATTGGCAAGTGATCACTACCGTTGGGGTCCTGGATTACATTCCACTTGCAATCTAACGATAGTGAATTCGAGCAAAGCGAGAGGTCAAGAGCACTTGGGTTAGCAGGAGGTTTAGGAACACGTGTTGTTTCCCCAGTATTCAAAACGGTCATATTGAAGCTGTTACAAAGGTCATATATCAACGATGAACGATAGTCGTCGTACTGTTCCCCCCAGGCAGTTCCGTGAGAGTTGAAGTCTCCCAAGATCAATCGTGGCTCAGGAAGAAGTGAGCACATGTCAACAAGTTGCTTGCGGCTAACCGCAGCTCTCGGAGGCCAATACAAGCTGACAATACAGAGGTCTTTTCCTCTGATGTTTGCATGACAAGCAACAGC
Organism: Toxorhynchites rutilus septentrionalis; assembly: GCF_029784135.1. Taxonomy (NCBI): domain Eukaryota; kingdom Metazoa; phylum Arthropoda; class Insecta; order Diptera; family Culicidae; genus Toxorhynchites; species Toxorhynchites rutilus. Next base: position 185,377,646 of record NC_073746.1, read on the forward strand.
TTCAATCCCTCCAATAGGTGGAAGGTCAATTCGAAAAAATGAGTGGCACTTATTGATCCCCAATAGCACCCCTCCGTATCTGTCATCACGGTCCAAGCGTATAATATTGAAATCATGGAAAGAGAGATCATCTCGCGAAGAAAGCCAAGTTTCGGACAGAGCAAAAACATCACAATTGAATTTATGAATTAAAAATTTGAATGTATCCAATTTAGGGATGAGACTACGACAATTCCACTGTAAAACAGTGATATCTCCGACCTCTCTATTTAAATTAGACATCAAGAGAGATAATCATTGCAAGGAGGGGCCATGTTTGCATCAATTGTTGCAAAATTGTCTTTAATACTGGAAGCATTGAGATGACAATGGTTCTGATGGAGTCGGAAACATTAAAACACTTGAAGATTTGATCCAGAAGGTCAGAATACTTTATAAATCCCGATTGGGAAGTTGAATTGGATGAAAAAATAGGGACAGTTGGGGTTTTTGATGTTCCCTCGAGTGCTGGGTCGTTCGAAGGTGAACTATTCCCACGGAAGCCAGGAGGAACCTGATTTTGCTTGTCCGCGGCACTCGATTTTTTAGGCAAGCTAACAGGGGGTATCACCGGGGGGACTTGTTCTTGAACTTTGGGAGTGGTCACATTCTTGCGCCGGGGATTCCCTTTGGAAATAAACGGTGTGTCCCCGCTAGCTGTGTCCGCTTCCATTTCATCAACTGGCAACGAGGAAAAAGTATTGTGTGTTGAGATTGGTTGTTGTTGTTGTTGAGTCAGTGGAGAAGCGCCCTTTAAAATTTCCGCAAATGTGCGCTTCGAGCGTTCCTTTGAAGAGCGCTTCTGTTTCTCCCAGCGACTCTTATAAGTTTCACAAGCTGAGAGCGCGTGTGGAGTTCCCCCGCAATATGGACATTTATGCTCAGTCGCACTGCAGGATTCCCCCACATGTTGCTCTCCGCAAGTTGCACAGCGCTCCTTGTTGGCACAATAATCTGAAGTGTGACCAACTGACTTGCATTTGTTGCAAGTCATGGACTTTGGCACAAAGAGTCGCACCGGCAGTCTCAATTTGTCCACCATAACGTAGTCAGGGAGAGCGGAACCAGCAAAAGTTACTCGAAACGAGTCGGACGGCGTGAATTTAGTTTCTCCCCCTTCCTGGGAGACTTTGCCTAATTGGCGACAGTCCAAGATCTCGACTTCCATCGAGGGGAGCTTCTTGAACTTTCCATTTCCTTTTTTAATAAATTCACACGTCAGACCCGTTTCTGTAATCACTCCCGCAATTTCTACGTTATGGCAGGGCACGTATGCGCGATATTCTAAAATGAACCGCTTGTCGACAACAATCTCGTTAGCTTGCTTCCGATCAGCCACGACAACACGCAGTTTGTTCGGGCGAACCTTGGAAATTTCGACCACGGAGGAATAATTTTTTGTCAAATCTTTCATGATCTGAATGACATTCAGAGATTTTCCTTTAGGTTTAGGTCGGAAGAAAACAACCCATGGGCCAGTTCCAGTTGCATTTTCTGGATAAACCTTGACACGGGGTGGAGACACAACAGGAGAGGAAAGTGGGGTCGATTGTTGAGTGGAAGCGGAAACAGCAGGGTTGGGTGGCGTGATCGGGAGTTCAGTGGGAGCGGGAGCGTGAGGGGGAGCGAGAACGGGAGTGGGAGCGAGAAGGAGAGCGAGAACGGGAGCGAGAGGAGGAACGGTAGCAGGAGACTGAGGGGGTGAAGAGGAGAGGTTTGCAAATTTTCTTGAGGGGGGCTTGTTTAGGTGGGTTAATTCCTCCCCCGAAAAGACTTCTTCTGAAGGGGGAACGCGTTTAAGCGACTTCCCACCTCCCGTAGATGTGGAGGGATAGACAGTGGATTCAATCTCCATGTCAACGGGTTCTCCGCATTCTGCCATATAAAGTGGCAGATGTACAGTTTTTCAGTGATTTCTCAATCTTTTTTTCTGATTATTTCTTAAACTAAAAACCTTAATCTAATAAAAAATATACTTATATCGCACACCCGTGCGGTTGAATTAGAACGGTTCCCAGCGAACCGCGTGTCGATCGTACAGCACAGCTGCAACGGTGTATGGCTCCACAGTGCGATGATGATTTCGATGACGATGATATGGCGATAAACACGCCAGCACACAGCGCCCGCGATGCAGGTCTTCTTCCTTCCGCTTTGTTTGCTTCACACTATTGCTGTCCAAAAATCCCGTTTGGGTGAAACAATTATTTCACCAGCAGCGAAAGTAACGGTATCACAACAGTATCACAAGATAACGGTATCACCAGACGGGAGAAAATACACCCGGCGGCTCGACTTCACGAAGACGAATGATTTATGAATATGTTGATGGTTCTGAAAAGAACCTTTGGTGTTGTGTTTTTGTTATCACTCGATATTCCCATCTTGTTCGGTTAAACCTTCCTGTTTAGCTATTGCGTTTGCCACTCGCCACAGCTTTCACAGTTGGAAAATTTCTTCCCATCCAGCTTGTGACATGTTGTTCAGTAAATTACATTTAATGCGACGTGCCGGAGAAACACTTTGCCACTCACTGAAACTAATTGTTGCCTTGATGAGCGCCGAACCGAACCTGCTCTGTTCTTGATGCGGGTTTTCTAATTGTTGTGAGCAGCTTTGCAAGCCAACTCGAGCACTCCGACGGCCGAAACTCTATAATCACTGTTAGGTATACTGCAATTTTGTGTAAGGCAATTGTCAATGTCGCTTACATAGAAGTTGTACAAAAGGGGGCTTAAACATGAGCCCTGAGGGAGGCCCATGTAAGAGACCCGACTTACTGCCGAATCTCCATGAGAAAAATTCAAATGTTTCTCACAAAGCAAGTTATATAACATATTATTCAATAGAGGCGGTAGACCCCGAGAGTGTAATTTGTCTGACAAAACCTCTATTGAAACAGAATCAAAGGCCCCCTTTATGTCCAAGAATACTGAAGCCATTTGTTTTTTTTCGGCGTAAGCCATTTGAATTTCTGAAGAAAGCAACGCAAGACAATCATTCGTCCCCTTGCCCCTGCGGAACCCATATTGTGTATCTGAGAGTAAGCCATTCGTTTCAACCCAACGATCAAGGCGAAACAAGATCATTTTCTCCAACAATTTCCGTATACAAGACAGCATTGCTATTGGGCGGTACGAATTGAAGTCGGACGCGGGTTTTCCGGGTTTTTGAATAGCTATAATTCGCACTTGTCTCCAATCATCTGGAACAACATTATGCTCCAGAAACTGATTGAATAAATTCAACAAGCGATGTTTCGCCACATCAGGGAGGTTTTTCAGCAAGTTGAACTTAATTCTATCTGTTCCTGGAGCCGAATTGTTACAAGAAAGGAGAGCAAGAGAGAATTCTACCATCGAAAACTCGGAATCAAGATCGCACCTATCTTGTGGTATATCTCGAACAATTTTTTGCACAGGAACGGAATCGGGACAAACTTTCCGTGCAAATTTAAAAATCCATCGATGTGAATATTCTTCGCTTTCATTCGATGAAGAGCGATTTCTCATGTTTCGAGCCACTTTCCATAATTTTTTCATTGACGTTTCTCGTGACAAACCTCCCACGAAAGTTCGCCAATAAGCACGCTTTTTCCCTTTGATCAAGTTTTTAAATTGATTTTCAAGGTCCAAATACGTTTGAAAATTCTCAATGGTTCCACGTTTTCGAAAAGCTTTAAATGCGTTCGATTTATCCTGATAAAGCTTGGAACATTGGCTATCCCACCATGGATTGGGAGGCCTTCGGCGAATAGTGGAGCCTGGGATGGGTTTCGTTTGAGCGCGAACCGCGCTGTCATAGATCAAACGAGAAATGAAGTTATACTCCTCCAATGGAGGCAAACCATCTCTGGAATTGATGGCTAGAGCAATTGCGTCCGCATATTTTTTCCAGTCAATGTGTCTTGTGAGGTCATATGCCATGTTTATAGATTCAGAAGAATTCGACCCAATGGTGATGGAAATTTTGATTGGCAAGTGATCACTACCGTTGGGGTCCTGGATTACATTCCACTTGCAATCTAACGATAGTGAATTCGAGCAAAGCGAGAGGTCAAGAGCACTTGGGTTAGCAGGAGGTTTAGGTACACGTGTTGTTTCCCCAGTATTCAAAACGGTCATATTGAAGCTGTTACAAAGGTCATATATCAACGATGAACGATTGTCGTCGTACTGTTCCCCCCAGGCAGTTCCGTGAGAGTTGAAGTCTCCCAAGATCAATCGTGGCTCAGGAAGGAGTGAGCACATGTCAACAAGTTGCTTGCGGCTAACCGCAGCTCTCGGAGGCCAATACAAACTGACAATACAGAGGTCTTTGCCTCTGATGTTTGCATGACAAGCAACAGCTTCGATCCCTCCAATAGGTGGAAGTTCAATTCTAAAAAATGGGTGGCACTTATTAATCCCCAATAGTACCCCTCCGTATCTGTCATCGCGGTCCAAGCGTATTATATTAAAATCGTGGAAAGAGAGATCATTTTGAGAAGAGAGCCAGGTTTCGGACAGAGCAAAAACATCACAATTGAATTTTTGAATTAGAAATTTGAAAGTATCCAATTTAGGGATAAGACTACGACAATTCCACTGTAAAACAGTGATATCTCCGACCTCTCTATTTAAATTAGACATCAAGAGAGATAATCATTGCAAGAAGGGGCCATGTTTGCATCAATTGCTGCAAAATTGTCTTTAACACTGGAAGCATTGAGATGACAATGGTTCTGATGGAGTCGGAAACGTTAAAACACGTGAAGATTTGATCCACAAGGTCAGTCAACTTTATAAATCCCGATTGGGAAGTTGAACTAGACGGAAAAACAGGGACAGTTGGGGTTTTTGATGTCCCCTCGAGTGCTGGGCCATTCGAAGGTGAATTATTCCCACGGAAACCAGGAGGAACCTGATTTTGCTTGTCCGCTGCACTCGATTTTTTAGACATGCTAACAGGGGGTATAACCGGTGGGGCTTGTCCTTGAACTTTGGGAGTGGTCACATTTTTGCGCCGGGGATTCCCTTGGAAAATGAACGGTGTGCCCCCGTTAGCTGTGTCCGCTTCCATTTCGTCAACGGGCAACGTGGCGAAGACATTTTGAGTGTTGATTGATTGTTGTTGGGCAAGTGGAGAAGCGCCCTTTAAAATATCCGCAAAAGTGCGTTTTGAGCGTTCCTTCAAAGAGCGCTTCTGTTTCTTCCAGCGACTCTTGTAAGTTTCACAAGCTGAGAGCACGTGTGGGGATCCCCCGCAATATGGACACTTATGCTCAGTCGCACTGCAGGATTCCCCCACATGTTGCTCTCCGCAAGTTGCACAGCGCTCCTTGTTGGCACAATAATCTGAAGTGTGACCAACTGACTTGCATTTGTTGCAAGTCATGGGCTTTGGCACGAAGAGTCGCACAGGCAGTCTCAATTTGTCCACCATGACGTAGTCAGGGAGGGCCGAACCAGCAAAAGTTACTCGAAACGAGTCTGACGGTGTGAATTTCGTTTTTCCCTCTTCTTGGGATACTTTACCTAGTTGGCGACTGTCCAAAATTTTAACGCCCACCAAAGGGAGTCTTTTGAATTTACCAACTCCTTCTTTTATCAATTGGCACGTCAGACCCGTTTCAGTTACCACCCCCGAGATTTCTACGTCATGGGAGGGCACGTAGACACGATACTCTAGGGTGAACCTCTCGTCGATCACAATTGCATTTGCGTGTTTCCGATCACTCACGACAACACGCAGTTTGTTCGGCCTAACCTTAGAGATTTCGACCACGGAGGAATAAAATCTTGCCAGATCTTTCGAAACCTGAATGACATTAATAGATTTTCCTTTAGGTTTGGGCCGGAAAAAAACAACCCATGGACCAGTTCCAGGTGCATCGTCTGGATAGACCTTGACACGAGGAGAGGAAACAACTGAGGGGGAGGACGAGGTCGATTGTTGAGCGGGAGTGGGATCAGTAGGACTGGGAGGCAAGTTCGGGAGTTGAACGGAAGCGGGAGATGGAGGGGGCGAAGAGGAAAAGTTTGCCAATTTTCTTGAGGGGGGCTTGTTGAGGTTAATTAACTCTTTCTCTGAAGAGACATCTTCTGAGGGGGGAACGCGTTTGAGCGACTTCCCAGCCCCCATTGTAGCTAGTGAGGAGGAAACAGTAGTTTCAATCTCCATTTCAACTTGACCTTCTGCCATTACGGCAGATATGAAATAATATAATTTTGAATTCTTCTATCTTCCTAAACATAATATATATATATTATACCTAAATCGCACACCAATGCGAATGAAATGAAACGGTGTCCCAATCGAACCGCGTGGCAATCGCTCGGTACAGCTGCAACGGTAAATCGCACCACCACACGATGATGGAATCGATGACGATGATAAAGCACACACAGCGATGATACGGCACACGCACCGCGCCCGCGGTGGAGAACTTCTTCCTCACGCTGGTTGTGATTGCTGCTCTTCTCACTCGCGCAATAAAGAGAACCCCGTTAGGGCGAAATAACTTCACCAGCCACTGATAACGGTATAATCTCCACTATATGATAGACGCGAACAAATTTGCGACCGATGTCTTCGGACTGCGCGAGCTGAATGTTGAAGGCGATTTGACGCTGATAAATTTCGCCTTCAATTGCACCTACCTTTGCTAATGAGTCAGCCCTCTCATTACCCGGAATTGAGCAATGTGAAGGGACCCAGACAAAGGTAATGACATAACAGCGTCTGGATAAAGCACTCAAAATTTCTCGTATTCTCTCAAGGAAGTACGGCGAGTGCTTTTCCGGCCTCACTGAACGGATAGCTTCGACAGAGCTCAGACTATCCGTTACAATGTAATAGTGTTCAACAGGTCGTGAGGCGACGCTGTCCAGCGCCCAGTGTATTGCTGCCAATTCAGCAATATACACTGAGCAAGGATACTGAAGACTGTGTGAGGTGCTAAAAAAATTGTTGAACACTCCAAATCCTGTGGACTCATTCATAGAGGACCCATCAGTAAAGTACATATTATCACAATTGACACGCCCATACTTTGCTTCGAAAATCGTAGGAACGATCCCCGATCGATGATAATCTGGAATTCCATGGATATCTTGCTTCATGGACAGATCAAAATGCACAGAGGAATTGATGTAGTCAGGAAAACAAACACGGTTGGGAATATACGAAGAAGGATCAACCTGCATGGAGACGAATTCATGATATGAGCTCATGAATCCAGAATGAAAATTTAGCTCGATCAGCTGCTCAAAATTTCCGATCACCAATGGGTTCATAACCTTACACCGGATGAGGAACCGAAGAGATAATAAATTGAAGCGATCTTTTAGTGGGAGTACGCCTGCCAAAACCTCGAGGCTCATGGTATGCGTTGAGGGCATACATCCCAACGCAATACGGAGACAAAGATACTGAATTCGCTCGAGTTTAATGAGGTGTGTTTTGGCAGCTGATTGAAAACAGAAACTGCCATACTCCATCACTGAGAGAATAGTTGTTCGATACAACATTATAAGATCTTCGGGGTGGGCTCCCCACCAGGTGCCGGTAATTGTACGGAGAAAGTTTATTCTTTGTTGACATTTTTTACTCAGATACCTAATATGGGCCCCCCAAGTACATTTGGAGTCGAACCAGACCCCAAGATATTTGAATGACATAGCATGAGTGATCGGTTTACCCAAAAGTTGAAGCTTTGGTATTGCTGGTCTATGCTTCCTAGAAAAAACCACCATCTCTGTTTTCTCCGTGGAGAATTCGATCCCTAGCCCAATGGCCCAGGTTGAAAAATTGTTCAAAGTATCTTGTAAGGGTCCTTGCAGGTCGGATTCGTTTGATCCTACGACAGACACCACTCCATCATCTGCAAGTTGTCTTAGGCTGCAATTTTGTGTAAGGCAATTGTCGATGTCGCTTACATAGATGTTGTACAAAAGGGGGCTTAAACATGAGCCCTGGGGGAGTCCCATGTAGGAGACCTGACTTACTGTCGAATCCCCGTGAGAAAAATTCAAATGTTTCTCACAAAGCAAGTTATATAACATATTATTCAATAGAGGCGGCAGACCCCGAGAGTATAATTTGTCTGACAGGACCTCTACTGGAACTGAATCAAAGGCCCCCTTTATGTCCAAGAATACTGAAGCCATTTGTTTTTTTTCGGCGTAAGCCATTTGAATTTCTGAAGAAAGCAACGCAAGACAATCATTTGTCCCCTTGCCCCTGCGGAACCCATATTGTGTATCTGAGAGTAGGCCATTCGTTTCAACCCATCGATCAAGGCGAAACAAGATCATTTTCTCCAACAATTTCCGTATACAAGACAGCATTGCTATTGGGCGGTACGAATTGAAGTTGGACGCGGGTTTTCCGGGTTTTTGAATAGCTATAACTCGTACTTGTCTCCAATCATCTGGAACAATATTATGTTCCAGAAACCGATTGAATAAATTCAACAAGCGATGTTTCGCCACATCAGGGAGGTTTTTCAACAAGTTGAACTTAATTCGATCCGATCCCGGAGCAGAATTGTTACATGAAAGGAGAGCAAGAGAGAATTCTACCATCGAAAACTCATAATCAAGATCGCAGCTATCTTGTGGTATATTTCGAACAATTTTTTGCACGGGAGCGGAATCGGGACAAACCTTTCGTGCAAAATTAAAAATCCATCGATGTGAATATTCTTCGCTTTCATTCGTTGAAGAGCGATTTCTCATGTTTCGAGCCACTTTCCATAATTTTTTCATTGACGTTTCTCGTGACAAACCTCCCACGAAATTTCGCCAATAAGCACGTTTTTTCCCTTTGATCAAATTTTTGAACTGATTCTCAAGGGTTAAATACGTTTGAAAATTTTCAGGAGTTCCACGTTTCCGAAAAGCTTTAAATGCATTCGATTTTTCTATATAAAGCTTGGAACATTGGCTATCCCACCATAGATTGGGAGGCCTTCGGGAAATGGTGGAACCTGGAATGGGTTTCGTTTGAGCGCGAACTGCGCTGTCATAGATCAAACGAGAAAGGAAGTTATACTCCTCCAATGGAGGTAAACCATCTCTGGAATTGATGGCTAGAGCAATCGCGTCCGCATATTTTTTCCAGTCAATGTGTCTTGTGAGGTCATATGCCATGTTTATAGATTCAGAAGAATTCGACCCAATGGTGATGGAAATTTTGATTGGCAAGTGATCACTACCGTTGGGGTCCTGGATTACATTCCACTTGCAATCTAACGATAGTGAATTCGAGCAAAGCGAGAGGTCAAGAGCACTTGGGTTAGCAGGAGGTTTAGGAACACGTGTTGTTTCCCCAGTATTCAAAACGGTCATATTGAAGCTGTTACAAAGGTCATATATCAACGATGAACGATAGTCGTCGTACTGTTCCCCCCAGGCAGTTCCGTGAGAGTTGAAGTCTCCCAAGATCAATCGTGGCTCAGGAAGAAGTGAGCACATGTCAACAAGTTGCTTGCGGCTAACCGCAGCTCTCGGAGGCCAATACAAGCTGACAATACAGAGGTCTTTTCCTCTGATGTTTGCATGACAAGCAACAGCTTCAATCCCTCCAATAGGTGGAAGGTCAATTCGAAAAAATGAGTGGCACTTATTGATCCCCAATAGCACCCCTCCGTATCTGTCATCACGGTCCAAGCGTATAATATTGAAATCATGGAAAGAGAGATCATCTCGCGAAGAAAGCCAAGTTTCGGACAGAGCAAAAACATCACAATTGAATTTATGAATTAAAAATTTGAATGTATCCAATTTAGGGATGAGACTACGACAATTCCACTGTAAAACAGTGATATCTCCGACCTCTCTATTTAAATTAGACATCAAGAGAGATAATCATTGCAAGGAGGGGCCATGTTTGCATCAATTGTTGCAAAATTGTCTTTAATACTGGAAGCATTGAGATGACAATGGTTCTGATGGAATCGGAAACATTAAAACACTTGAAGATTTGATCCAGAAGGTCAGAATACTTTATAAATCCCGATTGGGAAGTTGAACTGGATGAAAAAATAGGGACAGTTGGGGTTTTTGATGTTCCCTCGAGTGCTGGGTCGTTCGAAGGTGAACTATTCCCACGGAAGCCAGGAGGAACCTGATTTTGCTTGTCCGCGGCACTCGATTTTTTAGGCAAGCTAACAGGGGGTATCACCGGGGGGACTTGTTCTTGAACTTTGGGAGTGGTCACATTCTTGCGCCGGGGATTCCCTTTGGAAATAAACGGTGTGTCCCCGCTAGCTGTGTCCGCTTCCATTTCATCAACTGGCAACGAGGAAAAAGTATTGTGTGTTGAGATTGGTTGTTGTTGTTGTTGAGTCAGTGGAGAAGCGCCCTTTAAAATTTCCGCAAATGTGCGCTTCGAGCGTTCCTTTGAAGAGCGCTTCTGTTTCTCCCAGCGACTCTTATAAGTTTCACAAGCTGAGAGCGCGTGTGGAGTTCCCCCGCAATATGGACATTTATGCTCAGTCGCACTGCAGGATTCCCCCACATGTTGCTCTCCGCAAGTTGCACAGCGCTCCTTGTTGGCACAATAATCTGAAGTGTGACCAACTGACTTGCATTTGTTGCAAGTCATGGACTTTGGCACAAAGAGTCGCACCGGCAGTCTCAATTTGTCCACCATAACGTAGTCAGGGAGAGCGGAACCAGCAAAAGTTACTCGAAACGAGTCGGACGGCGTGAATTTAGTTTCTCCCCCTTCCTGGGAGACTTTGCCTAATTGGCGACAGTCCAAGATCTCGACTTCCATCGAGGGGAGCTTCTTGAACTTTCCATTTCCTTTTTTAATAAATTCACACGTCAGACCCGTTTCTGTAATCACTCCCGCAATTTCTACGTTATGGCAGGGCACGTATGCGCGATATTCTAAAATGAACCGCTTGTCGACAACAATCTCGTTAGCTTGCTTCCGATCAGCCACGACAACACGCAGTTTGTTCGGGCGAACCTTGGAAATTTCGACCACGGAGGAATAATTTTTTGTCAAATCTTTCATGATCTGAATGACATTCAGAGATTTTCCTTTAGGTTTAGGTCGGAAGAAAACAACCCATGGGCCAGTTCCAGTTGCATTTTCTGGATAAACCTTGACACGGGGTGGAGACACAACAGGAGAGGAAAGTGGGGTCGATTGTTGAGTGGAAGCGGAAACAGCAGGGTTGGGTGGCGTGATCGGGAGTTCAGTGGGAGCGGGAGCGTGAGGGGGAGCGAGAACGGGAGTGGGAGCGAGAAGGAGAGCGAGAACGGGAGCGAGAGGAGGAACGGTAGCAGGAGACTGAGGGGGTGAAGAGGAGAGGTTTGCAAATTTTCTTGAGGGGGGCTTGTTTAGGTGGGTTAATTCCTCCCCCGAAAAGACTTCTTCTGAAGGGGGAACGCGTTTAAGCGACTTCCCACCTCCCGTAGATGTGGAGGGATAGACAGTGGATTCAATCTCCATGTCAACGGGTTCTCCGCATTCTGCCATATAAAGTGGCAGATGTACAGTTTTTCAGTGATTTCTCAATCTTTTTTTCTGATTATTTCTTAAACTAAAAACCTTAATCTAATAAAAAATATACTTATATCGCACACCCGTGCGGTTGAATTAGAACGGTTCCCAGCGAACCGCGTGTCGATCGTACAGCACAGCTGCAACGGTGTATGGCTCCACAGTGCGATGATGATTTCGATGACGATGATATGGCGATAAACACGCCAGCACACAGCGCCCGCGATGCAGGTCTTCTTCCTTCCGCTTTGTTTGCTTCACACTATTGCTGTCCAAAAATCCCGTTTGGGTGAAACAATTATTTCACCAGCAGCGAAAGTAACGGTATCACAACAGTATCACAAGATAACGGTATCACCAGACGGGAGAAAATACACCCGGCGGCTCGACTTCACGAAGACGAATGATTTATGAATATGTTGATGGTTCTGAAAAGAACCTTTGGTGTTGTGTTTTTGTTATCACTCGATATTCCCATCTTGTTCGGTTAAACCTTCCTGTTTAGCTATTGCGTTTGCCACTCGCCACAGCTTTCACAGTTGGAAAATTTCTTCCCATCCAGCTTGTGACATGTTGTTCAGTAAATTACATTTAATGCGACGTGCCGGAGAAACACTTTGCCACTCACTGAAACTAATTGTTGCCTTGATGAGCGCCGAACCGAACCTGCTCTGTTCTTGATGCGGGTTTTCTAATTGTTGTGAGCAGCTTTGCAAGCCAACTCGAGCACTCCGACGGCCGAAACTCTATAATCACTGTTAGGTATACTGCAGTTTTGTGTAAGGCAATTGTCAATGTCGCTTACATAGAAGTTGTACAAAAGGGGGCTTAAACATGAGCCCTGAGGGAGGCCCATGTAAGAGACCCGACTTACTGCCGAATCTCCATGAGAAAAATTCAAATGTTTCTCACAAAGCAAGTTATATAACATATTATTCAATAGAGGCGGTAGACCCCGAGAGTGTAATTTGTCTGACAAAACCTCTATTGAAACAGAATCAAAGGCCCCCTTTATGTCCAAGAATACTGAAGCCATTTGTTTTTTTTCGGCGTAAGCCATTTGAATTTCTGAAGAAAGCAACGCAAGACAATCATTCGTCCCCTTGCCCCTGCGGAACCCATATTGTGTATCTGAGAGTAAGCCATTCGTTTCAACCCAACGATCAAGGCGAAACAAGATCATTTTCTCCAACAATTTCCGTATACAAGACAGCATTGCTATTGGGCGGTACGAATTGAAGTCGGACGCGGGTTTTCCGGGTTTTTGAATAGCTATAATTCGCACTTGTCTCCAATCATCTGGAACAACATTATGCTCCAGAAACTGATTGAATAAATTCAACAAGCGATGTTTCGCCACATCAGGGAGGTTTTTCAGCAAGTTGAACTTAATTCTATCTGTTCCTGGAGCCGAATTGTTACAAGAAAGGAGAGCAAGAGAGAATTCTACCATCGAAAACTCGGAATCAAGATCGCACCTATCTTGTGGTATATCTCGAACAATTTTTTGCACAGGAACGGAATCGGGACAAACTTTCCGTGCAAATTTAAAAATCCATCGATGTGAATATTCTTCGCTTTCATTCGATGAAGAGCGATTTCTCATGTTTCGAGCCACTTTCCATAATTTTTTCATTGACGTTTCTCGTGACAAACCTCCCACGAAAGTTCGCCAATAAGCACGCTTTTTCCCTTTGATCAAGTTTTTAAATTGATTTTCAAGGTCCAAATACGTTTGAAAATTCTCAATGGTTCCACGTTTTCGAAAAGCTTTAAATGCGTTCGATTTATCCTGATAAAGCTTGGAACATTGGCTATCCCACCATGGATTGGGAGGCCTTCGGCGAATAGTGGAGCCTGGGATGGGTTTCGTTTGAGCGCGAACCGCGCTGTCATAGATCAAACGAGAAATGAAGTTATACTCCTCCAATGGAGGCAAACCATCTCTGGAATTGATGGCTAGAGCAATTGCGTCCGCATATTTTTTCCAGTCAATGTGTCTTGTGAGGTCATATGCCATGTTTATAGATTCAGAAGAATTCGACCCAATGGTGATGGAAATTTTGATTGGCAAGTGATCACTACCGTTGGGGTCCTGGATTACATTCCACTTGCAATCTAACGATAGTGAATTCGAGCAAAGCGAGAGGTCAAGAGCACTTGGGTTAGCAGGAGGTTTAGGTACACGTGTTGTTTCCCCAGTATTCAAAACGGTCATATTGAAGCTGTTACAAAGGTCATATATCAACGATGAACGATTGTCGTCGTACTGTTCCCCCCAGGCAGTTCCGTGAGAGTTGAAGTCTCCCAAGATCAATCGTGGCTCAGGAAGGAGTGAGCACATGTCAACAAGTTGCTTGCGGCTAACCGCAGCTCTCGGAGGCCAATACAAACTGACAATACAGAGGTCTTTGCCTCTGATGTTTGCATGACAAGCAACAGCTTCGATCCCTCCAATAGGTGGAAGTTCAATTCTAAAAAATGGGTGGCACTTATTAATCCCCAATAGTACCCCTCCGTATCTGTCATCGCGGTCCAAGCGTATTATATTAAAATCGTGGAAAGAGAGATCATTTTGAGAAGAGAGCCAGGTTTCGGACAGAGCAAAAACATCACAATTGAATTTTTGAATTAGAAATTTGAAAGTATCCAATTTAGGGATAAGACTACGACAATTCCACTGTAAAACAGTGATATCTCCGACCTCTCTATTTAAATTAGACATCAAGAGAGATAATCATTGCAAGAAGGGGCCATGTTTGCATCAATTGCTGCAAAATTGTCTTTAACGCTGGAAGCATTGAGATGACAATGGTTCTGATGGAGTCGGAAACGTTAAAACACGTGAAGATTTGATCCACAAGGTCAGTCAACTTTATAAATCCCGATTGGGAAGTTGAACTAGACGGAAAAACAGGGACAGTTGGGGTTTTTGATGTCCCCTCGAGTGCTGGGCCATTCGAAGGTGAATTATTCCCACGGAAACCAGGAGGAACCTGATTTTGCTTGTCCGCTGCACTCGATTTTTTAGACATGCTAACAGGGGGTATAACCGGTGGGGCTTGTCCTTGAACTTTGGGAGTGGTCACATTTTTGCGCCGGGGATTCCCTTGGAAAATGAACGGTGTGCCCCCGTTAGCTGTGTCCGCTTCCATTTCGTCAACGGGCAACGTGGCGAAGACATTTTGAGTGTTGATTGATTGTTGTTGGGCAAGTGGAGAAGCGCCCTTTAAAATATCCGCAAAAGTGCGTTTTGAGCGTTCCTTCAAAGAGCGCTTCTGTTTCTTCCAGCGACTCTTGTAAGTTTCACAAGCTGAGAGCACGTGTGGGGATCCCCCGCAATATGGACACTTATGCTCAGTCGCACTGCAGGATTCCCCCACATGTTGCTCTCCGCAAGTTGCACAGCGCTCCTTGTTGGCACAATAATCTGAAGTGTGACCAACTGACTTGCATTTGTTGCAAGTCATGGGCTTTGGCACGAAGAGTCGCACAGGCAGTCTCAATTTGTCCACCATGACGTAGTCAGGGAGGGCCGAACCAGCAAAAGTTACTCGAAACGAGTCTGACGGCGTGAATTTCGTTTTTCCCTCTTCTTGGGATACTTTACCTAGTTGGCGACTGTCCAAAATTTTAACGCCCACCAAAGGGAGTCTTTTGAATTTACCAACTCCTTCTTTTATCAATTGGCACGTCAGACCCGTTTCAGTTACCACCCCCGAGATTTCTACGTCATGGGAGGGCACGTAGACACGATACTCTAGGGTGAACCTCTCGTCGATCACAATTGCATTTGCGTGTTTCCGATCACTCACGACAACACGCAGTTTGTTCGGCCTAACCTTAGAGATTTCGACCACGGAGGAATAAAATCTTGCCAGATCTTTCGAAACCTGAATGACATTAATAGATTTTCCTTTAGGTTTGGGCCGGAAAAAAACAACCCATGGACCAGTTCCAGGTGCATCGTCTGGATAGACCTTGACACGAGGAGAGGAAACAACTGAGGGGGAGGACGAGGTCGATTGTTGAGCGGGAGTGGGATCAGTAGGACTGGGAGGCAAGTTCGGGAGTTGATCGGAAGCGGGAGATGGAGGGGGCGAAGAGGAAAAGTTTGCCAATTTTCTTGAGGGGGGCTTGTTGAGGTTAATTAACTCTTTCTCTGAAGAGACATCTTCTGAGGGGGGAACGCGTTTGAGCGACTTCCCAGCCCCCGTTGTAGCTAGTGAGGAGGAAACAGTAGTTTCAATCTCCATTTCAACTTGACCTTCTGCCATTACGGCAGATATGAAATAATATAATTTTGAATTCTTCTATCTTCCTAAACCTAATATATATATATTATACCTAAATCGCACACCAATGCGAATGAAATGAAACGGTGTCCCAATCGAACCGCGTGGCAATCGCTCGGTACAGCTGCAACGGTAAATCGCACCACCACACGATGATGGAATCGATGACGATGATAAAGCACACACAGCGATGATACGGCACACGCACCGCGCCCGCGGTGGAGAACTTCTTCCTCACGCTGGTTGTGATTGCTGCTCTTCTCACTCGCGCAATAAAGAGAACCCCGTTAGGGCGAAATAACTTCACCAGCCACTGATAACGGTATAATCTCCACTATATGATAGACGCGAACAAATTTGCGACCGATGTCTTCGGACTGCGCGAGCTGAATGTTGAAGGCGATTTGACGCTGATAAATTTCGCCTTCAATTGCACCTACCTTTGCTAATGAGTCAGCCCTCTCATTACCCGGAATTGAGCAATGTGAAGGGACCCAGACAAAGGTAATGACATAACAGCGTCTGGATAAAGCACTCAAAATTTCTCGTATTCTCTCAAGGAAGTACGGCGAGTGCTTTTCCGGCCTCACTGAACGGATAGCTTCGACAGAGCTCAGACTATCCGTTACAATGTAATAGTGTTCAACAGGTCGTGAGGCGACGCTGTCCAGCGCCCAGTGTATTGCTGCCAATTCAGCAATATACACTGAGCAAGGATACTGAAGACTGTGTGAGGTGCTAAAAAAATTGTTGAACACTCCAAATCCTGTGGACTCATTCATAGAGGACCCATCAGTAAAGTACATATTATCACAATTGACACGCCCATACTTTGCTTCGAAAATCGTAGGAACGATCCCCGATCGATGATAATCTGGAATTCCATGGATATCTTGCTTCATGGACAGATCAAAATGCACAGAGGAATTGATGTAGTCAGGAAAACAAACACGGTTGGGAATATACGAAGAAGGATCAACCTGCATGGAGACGAATTCATGATATGAGCTCATGAATCCAGAATGAAAATTTAGCTCGATCAGCTGCTCAAAATTTCCGATCACCAATGGGTTCATAACCTTACACCGGATGAGGAACCGAAGAGATAATAAATTGAAGCGATCTTTTAGTGGGAGTACGCCTGCCAAAACCTCGAGGCTCATGGTATGCGTTGAGGGCATACATCCCAACGCAATACGGAGACAAAGATACTGAATTCGCTCGAGTTTAATGAGGTGTGTTTTGGCAGCTGATTGAAAACAGAAACTGCCATACTCCATCACTGAGAGAATAGTTGTTCGATACAACATTATAAGATCTTCGGGGTGGGCTCCCCACCAGGTGCCGGTAATTGTACGGAGAAAGTTTATTCTTTGTTGACATTTTTTACTCAGATACCTAATATGGGCCCCCCAAGTACATTTGGAGTCGAACCAGACCCCAAGATATTTGAATGACATAGCATGAGTGATCGGTTTACCCAAAAGTTGAAGCTTTGGTATTGCTGGTCTATGCTTCCTAGAAAAAACCACCATCTCTGTTTTCTCCGTGGAGAATTCGATCCCTAGCCCAATGGCCCAGGTTGAAAAAAGGGTCCTTGCAGGTCGGATTCGTTTGATCCTACGACAGACACCACTCCATCATCTGCAAGTTGTCTTAGGCTGCAATTTTGTGTAAGGCAATTGTCGATGTCGCTTACATAGATGTTGTACAAAAGGGGGCTTAAACATGAGCCCTGGGGGAGTCCCATGTAGGAGACCTGACTTACTGTCGAATCCCCGTGAGAAAAATTCAAATGTTTCTCACAAAGCAAGTTATATAACATATTATTCAATAGAGGCGGCAGACCCCGAGAGTATAATTTGTCTGACAGGACCTCTACTGAAACTGAATCAAAGGCCCCCTTTATGTCCAAGAATACTGAAGCCATTTGTTTTTTTTCGGCGTAAGCCATTTGAATTTCTGAAGAAAGCAACGCAAGACAATCATTTGTCCCCTTGCCCCTGCGGAACCCATATTGTGTATCTGAGAGTAGGCCATTCGTTTCAACCCATCGATCAAGGCGAAACAAGATCATTTTCTCCAACAATTTCCGTATACAAGACAGCATTGCTATTGGGCGGTACGAATTGAAGTCGGACGCGGGTTTTCCGGGTTTTTGAATAGCTATAACTCGTACTTGTCTCCAATCATCTGGAACAATATTATGTTCCAGAAACCGATTGAATAAATTCAACAAGCGATGTTTCGCCACATCAGGGAGGTTTTTCAACAAGTTGAACTTAATTCGATCCGATCCCGGAGCAGAATTGTTACATGAAAGGAGAGCAAGAGAGAATTCTACCATCGAAAACTCATAATCAAGATCGCAGCTATCTTGTGGTATATTTCGAACAATTTTTTGCACGGGAGCGGAATCGGGACAAACCTTTCGTGCAAAATTAAAAATCCATCGATGTGAATATTCTTCGCTTTCATTCGTTGAAGAGCGATTTCTCATGTTTCGAGCCACTTTCCATAATTTTTTCATTGACGTTTCTCGTGACAAACCTCCCACGAAATTTCGCCAATAAGCACGTTTTTTCCCTTTGATCAAATTTTTGAACTGATTCTCAAGGGTTAAATACGTTTGAAAATTTTCAGGAGTTCCACGTTTCCGAAAAGCTTTAAATGCATTCGATTTTTCTATATAAAGCTTGGAACATTGGCTATCCCACCATAGATTGGGAGGCCTTCGGGAAATGGTGGAACCTGGAATGGGTTTCGTTTGAGCGCGAACTGCGCTGTCATAGATCAAACGAGAAAGGAAGTTATACTCCTCCAATGGAGGTAAACCATCTCTGGAATTGATGGCTAGAGCAATCGCGTCCGCATATTTTTTCCAGTCAATGTGTCTTGTGAGGTCATATGCCATGTTTATAGATTCAGAAGAATTCGACCCAATGGTGATGGAAATTTTGATTGGCAAGTGATCACTACCGTTGGGGTCCTGGATTACATTCCACTTGCAATCTAACGATAGTGAATTCGAGCAAAGCGAGAGGTCAAGAGCACTTGGGTTAGCAGGAGGTTTAGGAACACGTGTTGTTTCCCCAGTATTCAAAACGGTCATATTGAAGCTGTTACAAAGGTCATATATCAACGATGAACGATAGTCGTCGTACTGTTCCCCCCAGGCAGTTCCGTGAGAGTTGAAGTCTCCCAAGATCAATCGTGGCTCAGGAAGAAGTGAGCACATGTCAACAAGTTGCTTGCGGCTAACCGCAGCTCTCGGAGGCCAATACAAGCTGACAATACAGAGGTCTTTTCCTCTGATGTTTGCATGACAAGCAACAGCTTCAATCCCTCCAATAGGTGGAAGGTCAATTCGAAAAAATGAGTGGCACTTATTGATCCCCAATAGCACCCCTCCGTATCTGTCATCACGGTCCAAGCGTATAATATTGAAATCATGGAAAGAGAGATCATCTCGCGAAGAAAGCCAAGTTTCGGACAGAGCAAAAACATCACAATTGAATTTATGAATTAAAAATTTGAATGTATCCAATTTAGGGATGAGACTACGACAATTCCACTGTAAAACAGTGATATCTCCGACCTCTCTATTTAAATTAGACATCAAGAGAGATAATCATTGCAAGGAGGGGCCATGTTTGCATCAATTGTTGCAAAATTGTCTTTAATACTGGAAGCATTGAGATGACAATGGTTCTGATGGAATCGGAAACATTAAAACACTTGAAGATTTGATCCAGAAGGTCAGAATACTTTATAAATCCCGATTGGGAAGTTGAACTGGATGAAAAAATAGGGACAGTTGGGGTTTTTGATGTTCCCTCGAGTGCTGGGTCGTTCGAAGGTGAACTATTCCCACGGAAGCCAGGAGGAACCTGATTTTGCTTGTCCGCGGCACTCGATTTTTTAGGCAAGCTAACAGGGGGTATCACCGGGGGGACTTGTTCTTGAACTTTGGGAGTGGTCACATTCTTCCCTTTGGAAATAAACGGTGTGTCCCCGCTAGCTGTGTCCGCTTCCATTTCATCAACTGGCAACGAGGAAAAAGTATTGTGTGTTGAGATTGGTTGTTGTTGTTGTTGAGTCAGTGGAGAAGCGCCCTTTAAAATTTCCGCAAATGTGCGCTTCGAGCGTTCCTTTGAAGAGCGCTTCTGTTTCTCCCAGCGACTCTTATAAGTTTCACAAGCTGAGAGCGCGTGTGGAGTTCCCCCGCAATATGGACATTTATGCTCAGTCGCACTGCAGGATTCCCCCACATGTTGCTCTCCGCAAGTTGCACAGCGCTCCTTGTTGGCACAATAATCTGAAGTGTGACCAACTGACTTGCATTTGTTGCAAGTCATGGACTTTGGCACAAAGAGTCGCACCGGCAGTCTCAATTTGTCCACCATAACGTAGTCAGGGAGAGCGGAACCAGCAAAAGTTACTCGAAACGAGTCGGACGGCGTGAATTTAGTTTCTCCCCCTTCCTGGGAGACTTTGCCTAATTGGCGACAGTCCAAGATCTCGACTTCCATCGAGGGGAGCTTCTTGAACTTTCCATTTCCTTTTTTAATAAATTCACACGTCAGACCCGTTTCTGTAATCACTCCCGCAATTTCTACGTTATGGCAGGGCACGTATGCGCGATATTCTAAAATGAACCGCTTGTCGACAACAATCTCGTTAGCTTGCTTCCGATCAGCCACGACAACACGCAGTTTGTTCGGGCGAACCTTGGAAATTTCGACCACGGAGGAATAATTTTTTGTCAAATCTTTCATGATCTGAATGACATTCAGAGATTTTCCTTTAGGTTTAGGTCGGAAGAAAACAACCCATGGGCCAGTTCCAGTTGCATTTTCTGGATAAACCTTGACACGGGGTGGAGACACAACAGGAGAGGAAAGTGGGGTCGATTGTTGAGTGGAAGCGGAAACAGCAGGGTTGGGTGGCGTGATCGGGAGTTCAGTGGGAGCGGGAGCGTGAGGGGGAGCGAGAACGGGAGTGGGAGCGAGAAGGAGAGCGAGAACGGGAGCGAGAGGAGGAACGGTAGCAGGAGACTGAGGGGGTGAAGAGGAGAGGTTTGCAAATTTTCTTGAGGGGGGCTTGTTTAGGTGGGTTAATTCCTCCCCCGAAAAGACTTCTTCTGAAGGGGGAACGCGTTTAAGCGACTTCCCACCTCCCGTAGATGTGAAGGGATAGACAGTGGATTCAATCTCCATGTCAACGGGTTCTCCGCATTCTGCCATATAAAGTGGCAGATGTACAGTTTTTCAGTGATTTCTCAATCTTTTTTTCTGATTATTTCTTAAACTAAAAACCTTAATCTAATAAAAAATATACTTATATCGCACACCCGTGCGGTTGAATTAGAACGGTTCCCAGCGAACCGCGTGTCGATCGTACAGCACAGCTGCAACGGTGTATGGCTCCACAGTGCGATGATGATTTCGATGACGATGATATGGCGATAAACACGCCAGCACACAGCGCCCGCGATGCAGGTCTTCTTCCTTCCGCTTTGTTTGCTTCACACTATTGCTGTCCAAAAATCCCGTTTGGGTGAAACAATTATTTCACCAGCAGCGAAAGTAACGGTATCACAACAGTATCACAAGATAACGGTATCACCAGACGGGAGAAAATACACCCGGCGGCTCGACTTCACGAAGACGAATGATTTATGAATATGTTGATGGTTCTGAAAAGAACCTTTGGTGTTGTGTTTTTGTTATCACTCGATATTCCCATCTTGTTCGGTTAAACCTTCCTGTTTAGCTATTGCGTTTGCCACTCGCCACAGCTTTCACAGTTGGAAAATTTCTTCCCATCCAGCTTGTGACATGTTGTTCAGTAAATTACATTTAATGCGACGTGCCGGAGAAACACTTTGCCACTCACTGAAACTAATTGTTGCCTTGATGAGCGCCGAACCGAACCTGCTCTGTTCTTGATGCGGGTTTTCTAATTGTTGTGAGCAGCTTTGCAAGCCAACTCGAGCACTCCGACGGCCGAAACTCTATAATCACTGTTAGGTATACTGGTGCTCCGGCACCAATCCGTTCGGCCTAGTTACCCTTGCGGAGCAATCAGTGAATGCGATCAACAGGGAACTGGAGACCTGCACGGTTCGAGTGAGACTTTGCCTTTCCCTTAACTTGTCCTCCTTTGTTACGCCCACGATGCCGATGCCGTACAACCACACGGGTTTACGGTTTGAAAGAAAATAAGATATTTTTTGGTGTCCGCGTGTTTTATACTCTAGTGGTACACACTCACAGCATAGAGACAAATCGGCAGACTCAGCCAAAGGGGCGAGTCCAACGAGACGAACGAATGAGCGTTAAAAGGGAGCGATGGCAAAAAAATACATTCATTACGATTTGTTCGCTCGTTGGATTCACATGCAGGCTAAAAAGGGTCCCTTTCTGGATCACAAAATTATCTTCAATCTAAAGAGTTTATTGCTTTGTTATCATTCGATATCCCCATCTTGTTCGGCTAAACCTTCCTGTTTAGCGATTTGTTGCCACTCGCCACAGCTTTCACAGTTGGAAAATTTCTTCCCATCCAGCTTTGTGTCATGTTGTACTATAAATTACATTCAATGCGACGTGCCGACGCGCCACTCAGTGTCGCATTGGAGGCGATTTTAACCTGTAATTGAACATTTGCGATGACAGTGGTACAGTGTCGACTTTCAATGTGGGGTCATAATTTGGATCTCTATGTTTACAAAAATGTCCAACTAAATAAGTCGCATTACATGTCCGTCCAATTTGCTAAATGTCGAACTAATTGTAAATTACTGTACTTTCAATCTGGAAACAATTTAAGAATGGGTGAAAATTGAATAATCAGGAAAGTCCCCAACTATCAATAAGCTCAGAACAACTGCCAAATTCACATACTCATCAGATCCTGGCAAACAAATGATGAAAAAATCAATTTGTGTTTTATTATTATTTTGCATAATGTTTTAGAAAGCATTGAACTGTATTTCCTAAACTCTTTTTTGGAAGGTTTAATGGCCCTGAAAAGCGCCTTGTTTTATGGAATGGTTCCAATTTAGAAAACTTAGTACTCGTGGTTTTGAAAAAAACCATTTCGAACGCCCTTGATGCCGCCTTGTTCTGGATTTGCCACCAAAGCAGATTGTATAAAGAACAAACTTTTTTCTTCTGCTACCAGCTGCCGTTTTGCGATTGCGTTTGGCACTCGCTACTCGCTGCAACTGCCTGTTGTCTTGATGTCCACCGAACCGAATGTGTTCTGTTCCGAATGCGGGTTTTCTTATCGTCGCGAGCAGCTTTGCCAGCTAACTCGATCACTTCGGCGGCCGAAACTATATAACGACGGCTAGGTGGACTGGTGCACTGGTACTAACGCGCTCGGCCTAGCTACCCTTGCGGGGAACTCCAGATCAAGACGGTTCGAGCGGGATTTTGCCTTTCCCTTCACTTTTCCTCCTTTACCATGTCCAGACATGGCTGCTTGGGTTGGTTTGTTGATGTGTTGTGATGAGAACCGATGTAGTGTACGGTTTGAATGAGAATGATCGTTACGGCAGCGGAGCGGGGATTTTTAAGCTGACTGGCTGGCTCAAGAATTACGCATGTGTGAGACTGCGACCAATGTTTCGTTCATTTTTTTCTTTTTCCTTTCCAATCGTGCTTCATTATATTTCGCTGCTGCTTTGGTTGCCCGTTTTGGTCGGTACGATTTGAGGAGCACAAGATGGACCAATCAAAAATGGGCACATAGTGCATTTTGACAATGGTTGATATTTCACAATTATTCAATTATTTATCTCAAGAAAAATGAAATGTTATTCGTTATGATAGATGCGTAGATATATTTCCTATCAATTGATGCAAAAACCTTTGCGATCTATTGAGAAATGCTCGAGTTATAAGCGTTCCAAATCTTGCATTTTTTCCTACTTGTTCAGTGCCTAGATTTCCATTTCACCCCCTATATCTTCCGGTTAGACGTAGTCCTACGTCAAAATGACTGGAACATTTAAGGTAACCTAATCATGTACCGACAGGTTCGAAGAACAGATCGAAAAAATATTTTAGGCATCCAATAACTGAATATTAGCTTGTCGTGTTTTGTGTAGAAAATATTTGATCAGTAGGGGAAAGTCGGGAAAGACGAACACCTATGAATGGTTGATCAATTACATTTTTATTTTAAATTTTAATGATGTACAAACTTGCAGTAAAGTGTATCAATACCTTTGACACTTACTGTGTACAACTAGCTAACCTTCTGTTAAAATTGTATTGGGTGTACAAATAAGTCCCAATTGTTTCACTCAATAGGTTTGCCATTTCAAACATACACATCGGACAACATTGAACACAACTTTATTATAAAGATAAGGGTTGAGCCTTCAAATATCAGTGCGTATTGAATCCTCAAAGTCAAAACACCATTTTTCTACAAACCAAAAATGGAAAATTTCGTCCAACAAAGCCGTTTTTGTGGGGAATTATTTTGCGTTACTGAAAACAAAAAAAGACATCATTGACCATATTTGCATAGGGGACGTAACCACCAACACCATTAGTGTTGGGAAAACGCAATTTTATTGTTTTTTTGCCTACAAGCGTAACCATGTGAATTTCCAATGAAATAATCTGTCCAGTTCTAGGATATTATCGGCAAAAAGAGGGCCTAGGACATTTTGCGGGTTAAAGCATTTTTTTTCCATTTGGAAAACGCTTACGCCTATTTATGCGGACAATCAATCGTTTCAATGAACATTTGTTCGCATTGCTAGACGCAATCACCAGGTTGCTCTGTCTGTAGCGTTAGTATTTACATTTTCGATAATACTCAAAACGTCTCCGTCGGTAGTGTCAGTTGTTATCGCACAAAATCAAAAAGGTTTGGAAGAAATTTAGTGAAATGTCCGGAAAAGGTGCTCTGGATTTGTTGCGAGTCTAGAATAGTACTTTTTTTCCTGAGTACTCTAGGATATA
This sequence comes from Toxorhynchites rutilus septentrionalis, assembly GCF_029784135.1. Classification (NCBI taxonomy): domain Eukaryota; kingdom Metazoa; phylum Arthropoda; class Insecta; order Diptera; family Culicidae; genus Toxorhynchites; species Toxorhynchites rutilus. Next base: position 185,402,469 of record NC_073746.1, read on the forward strand.
ATAAGAACGTGTTGGTGTTTTTTGTGTTTTTAAATTAATTGAATTTGTAAAGGCAATCCGCAATGTTGGTAATTTTAGCAACTTATCACGATATCACGATCAATCGCATAAAGATGGTGGTAACACAACAAGCAGTTTCACATCGTTTAAAGCAACTCGGAATGATTCAAAAACAAGGCAATCGGGTCCCATATGAGTTGAAGGCGAGAGACATTGAAAGGTGCTTTTGACGTAGGACTACGTCTTTCATTTCTATACCGGGGTGTAAAATCAAAGTTTCGAAAACGAAAGCGTTACGCCGGAGACCGAGATTTTGAGCGTTAATAGCTCCTAAACAACTGAACGAAATGGTATGATAAACACTTCATTCGAAAGATGAAATGTCTACGCGTTATATACTTGTTACTTTTTGATCCAAAAACTTGTTTCAATAGCCTTGAAATTGTTTTCAAAACAGGCTATTGAAATCATCAATCGGTATATAAGCGAGCGCCGCTCGGAAATCCACTCAGTTATAATTGAACAGCGATTGGAGCATGTTGTCGCTGTTGTGGTGAAGCTCTTCGTTTATCATGAAAGCGCGGATGAACGCTGTCACAAAGAGCCTGTTTGTGCACCTTAGGCCAGAAGGGAATCCATCAGGAGGAGAGTGATGCCACAAATGGTTCCCCGGGAAGACATCGGAGCAGCCGCCACACACACACATACACGCGCGGAACTCTTCGTTTGGATGCCATTCATCGATGCATCGGATGCATCGAGAAAATTCCGGAAAGATCTAATCGTTGCTGAAAAATAATCTGCCAGTTCCCCTGGGAATTGGAAAATACATTCATGCGAAAGAGTTTATTTTAATGTTTTCTATCCATGTAACACTGTGACTAAATATTTTTCAATCAAGTGCTATTAACAGGTAATTATCGAGTTAGCATTAACCACTGGTGGGCTTCGAGTATCGAGGAAAATCTTGAAAAAATCAATCGTTGCTGAAAAATAATCTGCCAGTTCCCCTGGGAATTGAAAAATACATTCATGTGAAAGAGTTTATTTTAATGTTCTCTAACCATATAACACAGCGACCAAATACATTTGATTTTGTAATTTTTCAATCAAGTGTAATTAGCAGGAAAGCTTCTTAAGATTATTCTTCCCCTTCAGTAGGATATTTTCGTATCCAATATTATATGCGCGCGCAACGAAAATGTTTCGTATCGCGAAAATTACATGATTTTCAATCGATTATTGCTCAGTCGCCGAAAGTTTCAAACTCAGAGAGTTCATTCCCCTCTAATTTGCCTTCCAAATTGCTATCGTAAACCACGCCTTCTCTCGATTCAATCACGGACAAAAAGCATACTTAAGTGATATTCTGGTGGTAAAACGCATTCATTTTCGTGAGGACATCGACAAGACAACATCGTTACTGAACGAGCTGAACGTGCTGGACCAGCTGGACGACGAGGGATCGAGGGATTCATTACCTGACCTGACCTGACCTGAAACGCAATCAGTTTGTTTTAACTGTGAGGGAGCACAGAAAAGACGATCGATCAGAAGGAGAAGAGAAGGTGACCAAGAGAGTATCAGCATCGAAAAACCAAAACCACGAAAAACCGCCACACACACATACGCGCGCAACTCTTTTCGTTTGCTGGTTATCGAGAAGAAACCTGGAAAGAAGTGTTCGTTCCTGCAACATAATCTGCCAGTTCCCCTTGGAATTGAAAATTACATTCAAGCGAAAGAGTTTATTTTAATGTTTTCTATCCATGTAATACTGCGACCACATACATTTGGTTTTGTGATTTATCAATCAAGTGCAGTTAGCAGGAAAGCTTCTGAAGATTATTCTTCAGAACAAGGTTTTTTGTATCCAATATTGGATGCATAAAATCTTGTGCCTCCAACGTAACGCTCTCGTTTTCGAAGTCCCTCAAATATTCATTTATTCATTCATTCAGAATGGATTTAGATTCAACTTCGAACAAATGATCTCTAAATCAACGATAGTCCTACGTCACCCTTGCGGTTATACCATAGATATAACCCACTTCCTGTTTTTCATCTGCGAACAACTGCTTCAGCGACTGAAAAAAAGGTTTCTTGCACCGAATCGTGACTGGTGACGAAAAGTGGATACGATACGACAATCCTAAGCGTAAAAAACTTGGGTTAAGCCCGGCCAGCCATCAACATCAACCGCAAAACCGAATATTCATGGTTCTATGCTATCTGGTGGGATCAGCTCGAAGTCATTTATTATGAGCTACTCAAACCAAATGAAACTATCACAAGAGAGAGTTACCGACAACAATTGATGCGTTTGAGCCGAACCCTGAAGGACAAAAGGCCGCACTACGCCGATAGACACGACAATGTGATTCTGCAACATGACAACGCTCGGCCCATGTTATAATTGGTGTCAAAAACTACCTGGAGAACATCAAAAGGGAAATCTTACCCCACCGTATTCACCAGACATCGCTCCCTCCGATTACCGTTTGTTCCGGTGGATGACACATTGCCTGGCTGAGCAGTCTAATCAAGTCAGGTAAGGCGGACACTCCACTGATGGAAGGAAATTTGGTTTTGGAATCAATTTGATTATCTTCTTTTTTTTGACATATGCTCAGTAACTACGTTTGCAAGTGCAACCAGCTATCATGGACGAATCAGCAGGGCGGTTTTCAAAACGTAATTCGAATGCCGGAATTTTAGACATGGAAAAATGAAAAATTACAAATTACAAGCCCTTCTAGGTGATTTTAATCTAGCTATTTTGTTCGATAATTTGAAGACCTCCAAAACTTATTGAGTATATAAACTTGAATTTTCAGTAAGTGTTCATCTTCCCTTCCCCTCCAAGTGTCCGTCTTTCCCGACTCAATCTATTTTATTGAACAATCCCAAACACATTCATTTTGCAAATTTTCTGACATTTCAAAGACAAATTTTATTGTAAAACCTAGACCTGTCAAGAAGAGTCAAATATTTGGGTGATTGAACAGTGTATTGGCACCCTTACTATGATGGTCATTGCACTTTCGAGTGGACGACTAGACTGAAGGAACCGTCTGGCCATCGTGTGATACCCATAAAATACTACGGTGTTGTTGTCTACATATAGTACGATGATAGACACACGTAATCATGTGACGAGATTGTTTACGAATGCAGGAAAAGAATGCAACAAACCGAAATGTGATCTTTCGCAAGCGCACACAAATATCACATACAACCGCCGTTGACAGAATATGCGTTTTCTGTGTCTGAGGATAGCATTCAAACAGTCGAAAAATTTGTCTATGCTTCAATTAACTATCAATACTGTATCCTGAATGCTTGATAGTCTGTATTCTCAAAAATGTCGTGAATAGTATCAATGACTTAGAATAGTAAATTAACCACCTGCAAACATCTATCTTATCTCCTTCTTTCTAAATTTGTCTTCAATTTCAATTGGAGCTAACGCAATGAATCTACATTGGATCTCATTCATCCACATTTTTCACAATTCAATCAGTTGTTCTTGATTGTTTGAGGGTAGAGATAACGTCGAAGGTGAAACGAGGTCAATCGCTGAGTTTCAAGTGATTAGGTATTATTAAGCTATCAATATTATCTTTGCTTCACAGGGTAACAATCGTTGAGGAAATATGCAGCGCTGGTGGTTTCTGGAGGAGAAAGGCGATTCCGCGAATAGCGGCTCTTCTACGACCGTAGTGAAAAAAGCGAAATCACTGAAACCACCAGGGGACCGTCGCCATAAATTCCGTGTACTAGTTACCCAGGAGTTGTTGAAAGATGAAACGATTGCCGTAACGGGTAACTGCGAAGCCCTGGGAAACTGGGAACCAGAGCATTGCGCTCAAATGCTACCCGAACAAGGTAAGTAACATTTCCCAATGATGAATTATAGAGTACGACTCTTAAAACATATAGGGGAAGTGCGGATAAGACGGATAGTGGGGTGAAATGGACATGCGATTGCTATGGATACTAACATTTTTAATTTAACATTAATGTTAACGAGTACACTTCGTACATGTTATCATATGATTGTTGATTCATACTATAACATTGACGAGCTGTTAAAACGATGTTCAGTATTGAGTGGCTTAATTTCAAAATTCTATTCACTGATGGTAATATTTCGGTATGTGAAATAATAAAGATGCGATTTCATGTACTTAAATTTAAATTATTGAAATAATTGTACTGGTGAGGTGAAACGGACAGCTGCCAGTGGAAGTTGAACGGACATTGAAATGATTTTGAAACAACTGATTACTCGTCTGCGTGCGAAGATCAAATCGCTAAATGTAAGAGTTACTTGGGAGATTTCGAAGATATGTGATAAACATGTTCTGTGGTATGGGAAATACACGATATCTTTTCTAGGTGGATAATTCCGTTTTGTCAACATTTAACGAAAATAAACACCTGAACAGCACCTGAAAATTGTGCAGATTTCCTACGAAAAGCATGGTTCAGTTCGAAAACTCATCGTTCATTTTATGGTCGACATAATCGTCCGTTAGGACGAATAATTCGAGCAATCATAGGTCACTCTCGTGCCACTTTTGCTGTACAAGATATTATCTTGAAGATAACGTGCATCGTCAAAGACGTGAAGTGCGTTACGACACACTCTGTGGGTCGGTGGAATCATTTTTTTTTATTAAATCGTTTATTTTTAACAGGCTCAGTTATATAAGTTTAAAAGAGCCAAACTCCTATCTGTATTGTTACAAGTATATATAAACATTTTTCATTAATTCTAATGTTAATGAAATAGAGAACCGATCACTCGCGGTTTGCTCGAGTTTAGAGGGTTGACATTTTTTTTCAGGAAAAGGAAGGGATATAAGGATATGTTGACAATGTTCACACTCACATTCATCATACTCAATTCTTAAGCCTTAAGCTCTTATATCTAATATGTATTTACATTTCACCTCATTCTATTGTTAGTAAGAAGGGATTTGATTTCTCGCGAAGGAAAAGGAAAAGGAGAATATAAGGATATAAGGTCAATCACACACGAAGATCGATAGCTTTTAGGAAGACATATATTTGGGACATGTAATCAAGGTCTAACCGAGCCAACACATCTCTCACCGGCACAATGGGCTGCCTTCCTCTGGCCCGAAGAGAGTTCTCTAAATTTGATTTGGCAACAAGATACACCTCGCACGACCAAACAACGTGTTCGATATAGTGGTAACCTTGGCCACAAGCACAGATATTGCCATCGGCAGGATCAAACGAAAGAGTAGCGCGTCTAACGAACAGTGATTGGACATGTGTCGGGAGAAGGTGCGAATAAAGTCCGACTCAAGTCCAGACTTTTGAACCATGGTTTGAGACTAACTTTAGGGATAATCGAGTGAAGCCACCGACCCAATTCATCTTCGTTCCACTTACGTTGCCAGGTAGCGATGGTATTTTTACGGACTAAAGAATAAAATTCATTGAAGGCGATATTTATCATCGTCAAATCGTCATCGTTCACAATTGCACCTACCTTTGCCAATGTGTAAGCCCTCTCATTACCCGGAATTGATGCAATGTGAAGGGACCCAGACAAAGGTAATGACATAACAGCGTCTGGATAAAGCACTCAACACTTCTCGTATTCTGTCAAGGAAGTACGGCGAGTGCTTTTCCGGCCTCATTGAACGGATAGCTTCGACAGAGCTAAGACTATCCGTTACAATGTAATAGTGTTCAACAGGTCGTGAGGCGACGCTGTCCAGCGCCCAGTGTATTGCTGCCAATTCAGCAATATACACTGAGCAAGGATTCTGAAGACTGTGGGAGGTGCTAAAAAATTCGTTGAACACTCCAAATCCTGTGGACTCATTCATAGAGGACCCATCAGTAAAGTACATATTATCACAATTGATACGCCCATACTTTGCATTGAAGATCGTAGGAACGATCCCCGATCGATGATAATCTGGAATTCCATGGATTTTCTCCTTCATGAACAGATCAAAATGTACAGAGGAATTGATGTAGTCAGGAAAACAAACACGGTTGGGAATATACGAAGAAGGATCAACCTGCAAGGAGATGAATTCATGATATGAGCTCATGAATCCTGAATGAAAATTTAGCTCGATAAGCTGCTCAAAATTTCCGATCACCAATGGGTTCATAACCTTACACCGGATGAGGAACCGAAGAGATAATAAATTGAAGCGATCTTTTAGTGGGAGTACGCCTGCCAAAACCTCGAGACTCATGGTATGCGTTGAGGGCATACATCCCAACGCAATACGGAGACAAAGATTCTGAATTCGCTCGAGTTTAATGAGGTGTGTTTTGGCAGCTGATTGAAAACAGAAACTGCCATACTCCATCACTGAGAGGATAGTTGTTCGATACAACATTATAAGATCTTCGGGATGGGCACCCCACCGGGTGCCGGTAATTGTACG